>NW_027271177.1:1655000-1946762 GCF_040938485.1 Diadema antillarum
AACTTGTTTTTGTTTTTGTTTTTCAAATTTGTGCTTTAAATCGTTTTAGCATGTATTATTGTATCTTTTTATGAGGTTAATAAAGATGAAATGAAAACAAATGATATATGATATGATATGATATGATATGATATGATATGATATGATATGATATGATATGATATATCTCACGAAGTGTAGTTCTTTTGCTCCCCAAAAGTATGCCATTCAATACATTAATATTAGATTAGTGGTACACTGCCTCCAGAGCAGTGTGACCTTCAACACAGTTTTGTAATACAATGCAATTTTTGGATGGTTTTTGAACCCTAGTTAAACAAATCCAATGCTACATACACTGCATTCATCATCCAATCCAAATAGAATGTAGAGATCCTCTACAGATGATTATTTCAATGGCAAAACAATATGGTGAAGCTTCAGAGCACTCACAAATGCTTGCTTCTGCTGCATCTTTAACTGGCAAAAAGAAAGAAAAGAAAAAAGAAATCTTGACATGTGATCGAGTACACAAGATGATACATTTCATAAATTGCATTTCTTTTATTCCGGGCAGGTAAGAAGATTTTTGGCACGCATAAGTGTCGCGATTTTCCTGATTTAAAGTATCATTATGCCCCCCTGACATAATCACATCTCAGATATTACACCAAAGGAATAAAACAAGAGCTGTCATTATATTAGCTCTGAGGTACAAAGATAAGTTTCGTCATGGACTGTAAGTACTTCAAGCCGTCATTCTCAATTTTAATGAGAAAAGGAGAAACAAGGTGTGATTTGGAGCAGCTATCTGGGTCACACTCAAACCTGCCGGCAATGCCATTTTGCTCACTTTTAAAAATTTGATCAGTTAATGAGTTTTGAAAGTTCTTATTGATCTGAACTGGTTAAAAGGAGCAAAGAAGCCTTTCATCACAGGCATCAGAAAAAAGAGAAGAAGAGGGGGGAAATAGAGTTAAAGGGCACATTCTGGGTTGAGAGACAGATTTGAGTGCCCGAGCTGACAAGCAGATTTTATTGCCTGGTATGTGGGTCTGACTCGTGCCAGAATTAATCAGATAAAAATGTGGCTGTAAAAATAATGATTCAGGTTTTTTCACTCTGGTCCACTGGGCATATAGGCACACCGGTCAATGTTTACCTTGGCCAGATATAAAAAGAGGGCAAATTTTTGAAGATGAAGCACACAGTGGTTAGGCATTCAACCAGCAGTCAGATTTATTCTATGTCTGGTTCACATCACACGGGGGCATGATGGTTTCTTGGCTAGTGATGGGCGGGTGGGTGGAAGGTCAGATTTTGGGAATAATATGCCAAAAGATTTTTTTCAAAAGTTTGCCTTTTGATGTACACCATGTCTACACCTATAAATACAGACTAAAATTTGTATATCACATGTTTGAATGTGGAGACATTTCTTAGATATCCATAGGTCTACTATTTGTGAACACTGGCACAGAAATGGGTAAATGTACACAAAATCTGTAGGGATTACAGGCAGCAAGGCTGATGTAATGAATGCACAAAATTACAGTAACTAGAGTACAATAATCATAGATAACACATTCAGTGATACAATGTGTACTTATATTAGTTTAATATGATACTGATATCAGTAATTATCATTCTGCTAACAGTAATGATGTTACAGTATTATGATACCATTAAAATTTATCTTAATAACTCATTCTGCTGTGTGCAGTCAGCCACACTTAGAGAGCTAGGTTCACAAGCCTTTATATGGTGAGTGAATTTTTATCATACATTCTCATCTAGATATAAACGGAGGGGTCATAATATAATTTCCATACCTTCAGCTGGTTCCATACTCATCACTATCTGTGAAACTTTAATACTGTAGCAAAAAAAAAGCTGCTGAAGACTGCTTATCCAATAAGGGCGAGCCAATGGAGTAAAATGGAGTCAAAAGGGGTCTGAGCTTTCGATCCTAGCAGAATTTTCGTCAGAGGCAAATCTTCTGATGAAGATTCTGCTGGGATCGAAAGCTCAGGCCCCTTTTGACTCCAAACTTTAATATTGAAAACATAACTTTAGTTCACCTGTTAGCCATCAGAAGTCTGCAAAGTTTTGAGTGCTGTAGAGTGTAGTGTGAACCTCTCACCCCCGATACCAAAAAAACCAAACAAATATGCAAACAAACAAACAAGACAAAACACACACACACTACAATCCAGAAATCTTAGCATAAAATGGGTTCAACCATAATGCCTAAATGAACCAAATTGGTTGTTCAAGCCAGCAAATGCTGAGAAAAAAGAAAGATATTTCACACACACCATGACTGATTCTTAGAGCAAGCATGTTCTTGCATTCCTGCATGCATGTCACATAAAAAAAAACACACACACACACACACACACACACACTCACATGTACACACACATGCACACACGCACACACACATGATAAACACACACACACACACTCAATTCACAAACACATACAACACACAAACCCATGCATATTCATACAAACAAATACGGTACATTATAAATGTACATAGTCACAATGCTGTTCTATGCCCTCTATGACAGAAATGCAATCATTTTGAAAAGCTATTATGAAATTCATGCACAATTTAAAGGGAAAGAGGTGTGATAACTGTAAATATTTGAAAAGGCTAATCCAGGTTGTACAACTTTTGCAACAAAAGGAAGTAAATAGTATCAAGCAGCAGTAGGTTCTATATATGCTGTCTACTACTGATGTGAAACAACTAGACTACCTACAGTGTGATGGAATATCTGCACAACTCTAGAACCCCAATCTAAGTTCTAGGCTGTAGTGAAACACACAGTTTGTTGAAGAATAATGCAAAAAGACTGCACACTTTTCAAATTACAGCAGCTAGCATCAAACAGAGTGAATTTTATGAATAAAAAATTAAAATGGCTTTATACTTGCAAATTAGGTGTTTACCTATTAGATAGATAGATCATATGAATATGGAGAGATGTTCCTGACCCATAAACCCTCTCAGACTCACCACTTCATAATGTCATTGATGCTGTATATAAAATGCAGTCAATGGTACTCTCAGAGTTAAAAAAAAAATGACCATTATGGAGTTTCAAATTGCATTTGCCCTCATTACTGAACTATATTCCTTGTATAAGAGCTCAGATTGCATAGGGGCATAAATTAGAGATTAATACAATGGTCCTGAAAATTCAAGATACCTGATACATGTATGATTAAAATGTTAAAATGTAGCAAACTTCAATTATGGGAAATTTAATTCACATAGGGTCGGCAAATGAATGATTTGAACTATTGAAAGAGGAAGTGCTTTTTGATGGTATAGATTATTAACATTTCCATTCTTTGCAAAGTCTGATCTTGCTTCGAGTTTCAATCTTAAAGTAAATCCATTATTCTAGAGAATGGAGCCCCATCAAATCTGAAGTCATGTATGGGGAATGAAAAAACCATTGGCTGAAAAGATATAAACTGCACCAAGCAAGACTTTTGACATCAGAACTTGAGCCTAAACTGCCTGAAGGATCTTCATGGGTTTGATTGATGATGATTCACATGTTTTTTGTTTGTTTGTTTGATGCTCTGCCTGCTGTATTTTCAAGAAGCATCTACCTTCAATATGAAGTACCTGGCATTTACAATTTATCACAGACAAAAGGGATACAAGGCATCCATCTCACAAGGGGGGAATGTTCTCATCCATACTGGGTGATCTATGAATGGGACCATTATCCCCCTTCCGCATTTCAATCTTCCAAGATGACTTGCACATCTGTGGTGCTCGTCTAGGCATCGTTCCATAATGACCCCTCGTTCCACTGGCAGCGCGGATAATGTTGCTGCCATTCTAGACCCACATCACCAACGACTCCATTCTTGCATACTTCATGAGATGAATGTGGTATATGTACACCCATTACATTAATAATACATCTCTGTAACCATTACCCAGTTGTACATCAGTGAAATCTTTTTCACGGGCAGCTTCCATGGGCAGATGCTGGTGAGGTGCTCAGCCACTTGCATAATGTATGTATCGACCCAAGTAACGACTAATCACCTATAAATGTCATCATGAAATCACCAGATGATGCCATAAAAGTCTGGGGTAAAGAGAGGGGAAGGCATGGTTGGAACACATCCAGACTCTTTGTGGCATGTATAGGGACATAACAGGCAACAGGAAACTTGAGCTGACAAAACCCGCAGATCGAATGAAAATTTGAAGGGCGTTCCACTTGACATCAACTTCTGCAATCAAGTCATACAAATATAAATCCAGGGCAAGCTGGAATAAAAGAGTAATCCTTGTTTGCCCACTTTCTCACAGGTCCTCAATATGTCTACTGAGGTTTCTTTCAAGGATGTCAAGCTACAAAATTTCTACTGAAAGATTCACAATTTCCTCATACTCTGAGATAATATGGAGTGCAAGTGACTGATACTATTGGTATCACTACAAATTTATAGATGGGGAACTGATGAATATTACCACACCAGAAACCATAAAAATCAATATTCCACAAGAACAGAACTAACCATAATTTGTGAACATAAGTAATAATTTGATGATTTCTATGCAGATTATTCTTGGTGCATGATTCCCTTTGCAAATTCTGGGTCATCCAACCAAATCCTAATCCCCCTTCCCTACAAAAACAAAGAAACAACCACAACAGAATGATAAAAATGCAGCTTCTGGGATGACCATCCACCTCAAGACCTGAATAATGATAGGCCCATTCACACAGCCACCAATGGTCTCAAGTATTCGCAATTTGAATCACAGCACAAAATCTACATTTTTCTAATGTGTATGGACATAATATTGTGATTATGAGTGAGATTCACAGTGCACTATACAGTATACACACTATTAAAGTGTGATGTTTCCAAACTGCTTACGCTTACGCTTTTTTCAGAATAGTCACAAAAATTTGCTGTGTGCATTGTGTATGAACAGTCTCATAATGAGAGGCATGTGTTAGACCCTTCCAGACTGTCGTGTCAAAGTCAACAGGTCAAACTTCGCAAACTAAAGCATGCACACTTTGTCCTCCTTGGAACCAGTGTGTTTTGAGTGGATTTCTTTGCCCATGTATGTATGAGCAAGAACAAAAAAACAAAAACAAAAACGTAACTTGATTTGTGATTCGAATCAAAGTTGGTATTCCAAAGTGTATGTGAATGAGCACAATTAAATGTCCTCTCTCTGTCTATATCTGTCTACACATGCACACTCATAGAGCAAACATTTATTTCTTACTTTCACCTTCATTTTCAGACTTTTTAACCTGCTGAGGATGAGTCCTGAGTATACTCAGGCAGGTGTCTATGGGAAATGCGTGTTGTGGCAAAATCAATCCGTCCTCAATGGGTTAATTGTGGTGATATCTGCTTGATCCTGATACAAGAAAGAAAAGAAGCCACAAGCACTTGTGTGTTGGTTGGTCTGGTTTGTAGTCAGCAATAGGTGACATCTTTCTATTTCTTGTGGGACATGCCTTGACCTGAAAGAACAGCCTATTCTTGCTCCCCCCCCCCCCATATAACAATCAAACAAAGAGATGGTGTCCGAATACTTGACTATCTAGGACAACCTTAGTTCAATGCCTAGCTGCTCCCAAATTCCACATCGATGGATGTAGTCTGACAAAGCAGCAAAAAAAACAAAACAGATGAAATCATTGTGAATAGTAGGGCTGACAGAGATGAGAAGACAAGGGAAGACAAGTCGAGCTGTCTGGCATTGACTGTGACGTCCGTGGAGAGCACCTGCTCAAAATTGATCACTCCGCCGACTGGGAGCATACATTCCATCTTCATCAGCTTGCAAATGGCTTCCGTCCCAAGGACATTTTTCTCTCTCTGCTTTTTTTCTCTATCTCTCCTTTCTCTTTTTCTTCTTCATCTAAGTGCAGCAGCTGCTTTCAGATGGAGTAAGAAAAATAATTTCACGACCAAGTTTTTTTTTTTTTCGTTTGAAAAAAAAAATGGAGAGGACAAAAAAATCTTCTGTGAAATTTGATAATCACATTGGAGAAAGGGCCCATCACTGTTATGTCGGGGGCAGTTGACGTTGCCTGAAACATTATCCAAGATGATGTATTGGAACCTGGCTTCGAGGGAAGTGGAGGCGGGAGGGTGCACAAGCAGAAAAAAAGAAAAGTGTGGGCACGAAACATACATTTTCCTTTTATGCAGTCAAGCAGTGAATAAGACCAGTGCACCTGTTGGTCTATTTTATCATTTGACGTGAGCTGCGCAATTTCAAACATTTATGAGTTGCAGTGGAAAGTATACCAATTTTTTATTGCAGCCATTACTGATCATCATGTCATTACCCTTTGAGAAGATATACAATAAATGCACAAGATCAGTAAAGGAAAACTAACTTTACACTTGAAAGTAGGATCACAATACTGTTGATACTTGTAAACAAGTTGTGAATATGTGTTAGTAAGAACCAAACACTATTTGATGTCATTTTACTATGTTCTTTGATGATTGCATCTAAATGTACCATCAATCATCCAATTTTGTGTATGTTTGTTTGTGTGTGTGTGTGTGCAATTGTATGAATATGTTGTATGTGCATTTGTATGAATATGGCATACTGTAAACGTGGAAATTTTCGCGGTACATTAATTTTCGCGGATTTCGCGCTACGTTCAGCTAGCGCGAATTCAAAAACGCGCGAATATATCTTCGCAATTTTCTACGCACATTTTGAACGGCCTGAATTGTGTGCGCTTCGTCGATGATACTGCTACGTAGTACAGACATGTTTACGCATATAGCAGTATCATCGCACGCACCGCACGCACCGAGCCCACGGCCGATTTGTGTGCTACATCCCCGCGACTACAGTACTAGTACTACAGTACATGTATCGAGTAAAATACATGTACAGTGTACTACGTAGTTGAGCGCTTGTATTCGCACTCGCTTTTCATACGCTGGCATCGCTGGATGAAAACAGCGACTGTGTATTAACCCGCTGCGGAGCGCGAATTTAAGAACCCGCGAGTATGTTTTCGAGCCGCTCAGCGCGAAAAATTAATCGCGCGAAAATATTGGCGTTTACAGTATTCAATGCAGTTTTGGTTTGTTTTTGTATTGTTCTGTTTTGACTGGGAACTAAGGGTAGAGAAGGACAGATGTCTGTCTGGCAATGGGCTGGACTTAAATTAAGGGGGAGGGGAGATGTGAATAGGGAGGATTTTTGATAGTCTTGGGTAGTTTAAAGGTATACTATTAGGAAGGGTGGCTAGGGAGCATTGTGTGGGGGATGGGTCTTATATTAGATACACTTTCAATCTATTTTTTTTTTGGGGGGGAGAGGGATTTGCAGTACTATTGTCATTTATTTGTTACATTAGAAAAATAAATGTTTGCCTCAATTGCTACATTTACTAAAGGAATTATTTTGTTACATTGTAAGGTAATACCAGAGAGAATTGATATTTCTGGCATAAATTGAAAAAAGAAAACAACATTCACATAAAAAATGCACTAGCAAATGGCAAACAACAGACTTTTCAAACCTAAAATGCAACACTCAGGAACTCAGACATGACTAATGTGCACATGAATGCAACATGCTGAAAGTCTTGGTAATGACTGCTTTTAGAGCAATGGACAAACCACCCACATATTTCCTCACCAGCCTTGTGAAACTTTGGACTTTGAGATACAAGGCTGTTCTGCAATAAAGACAATAATCCTTTGCATTGCAATGAGATCCAGCAAATACTTTAATCTTGAAGTCCACACTACACCTTTTAAAATTCAAATGGTACAAAGTTACACAAGGATATATCTGAAAGCTATGTAAATGCACTCAAAAGAATTACCAGTAGTTATCACTATGAATAAAACAAAAGCTTCTTGACATACATGAGAGAGGAAATATGTGTGGGAGTTACGGTAGAGGAGAGCATTTGGTTTGTCCATGAAAGTAAGATTTCCTCTTTAAAAATACACACTATGACAAATGAGAAGTAATGCCTATTTCAAGAAAGAACTTATTATACATCCAATATGGTAGTATCTGGTCATAAAGTCTCATGTCTCTTTGTATCTACCATTTTGCTTACTATTTCTGAAAAAAATCCAGATTGAAACATACGGTCAACTCTGTGTAAGATCAGCTACAATAATTCTAATTACTAAACAAACCTTCACAATAATTCTAATCACTAAACAAACCTTCACAAAACACATATCTCTTGGTCACTTCCCACAATATCAAACATTGATTTGCATAAAAGACATTACTAGGGAAAATAGAAGAGCTTAAGTCAAAATTTGATGCCAACATTTTCACAAACATAACAGAATTGGGATATGGTGCAGTTGTTCACGTCTGTGTTTAACCCAATATCAGATACATTTGTTAATTTGTACGCAATGTTTTTTATGAAATAAAGTTTTTTGAAGAATTAGGATATGATGCAGTTTCTCACTTCAATATCAGATATATTTGTTAACCCGTTGAGGACGGACTCATTTCGCTACAACACACATTTCCCATCGACACCGGCCCAAGTATAATCAGAATTCCTCAGCGGGTGAATCTGTTGGCACATTTTTTTTTTTACATCATAAGCTTCTGTGATGGGGGGTTCATGGGTGAAAGACATGATAAATGGCTATGTTTACATACTTAATATGGTTTCACAAATCATACAAGCCTTCAGAGTACACCATATATTTTTTTTTTCCTGCCCGTTTTTTTTTTTCTTCTTATCTCTTATAAATCAGTGGGCTGGTATGAGTTATTCTGTGACTGCGAATATCCATCAAACAAAACAGACTGTCAATTACAAATCTTTGTAATGCTGGGCACAATTAAAGCCCCTGAAGAGGCGTGTGTGGTATATAACAAAAAAGAAAACATCCTTGGCGGAAGCATAGTCAAGCCTTATTTGATCACTGCAGCAGCAATAAACCGTTGGGTTTATCCAACTTGGACAGGTCAAAGCGTCCTGAAGTTTGCTCTCAATCTAGATGTGGATGCAGTTTTCTTTCTGGACTTCAACACGCTCAGCTCACTCCAGCAAACACAGGTGTGCAAACTTAAAATTGAGGCAGCCCAGCGCAATGATCCCACGTGGAGACTGAAATAGCAACCTGTGCATTCCATTGCACTGCAGTTGGGGGTAATGGTTGTTTTCTGCTTTTCTACCTTCACACACAACATGAATATTGCATACATGGGACTAGGGAGAGACGCATTACCATAAAGATCTAACAAACTGGATGGAATGAAATCAGGAGAAAGAAGGGAAAAACACTGCCATGCATTCTAACCAACACAAATGCAAAAGTGAGATTCTCAAAGGGGCTCTCTGAGGATCTGATTGGTTTCAAAAACTCAGCCATCAAAAGCTAAAGCAAAACTCATCAGAACGAAAACTACACTTTAAAGTAAGCTCCTCTGCATCATACTGCCCTCTGCAGCATTGGATGACGTTTATTTACTTTCTTTTTTTCTGCAGGACAGATGACTGAAAGCTTTTGACTCCATTAAGATAACTTTACTGGCTTTACATAAATCAGACAGTTATTGGAACAGAAGTGGAGGAGGGGGTCAGGGGTCATAAAATGAATTAGCAATCAAAGGAAGCAGAGAGTATACATACCAGATGAAAAACATTGTGCAGAAATACATCACTCTGTGATTCCTTTGGGGAATACAACCTGAGAAGTAAATGCAATAACCACTACAATCAGTAGATAGAAGTGGAGGAAAGGGGTCTAGGGATTTGTATACCATGAGCCTAGAGCATTCGGTCAAAAGCAATCAAACATGGACGATCACATGCATCTGAGCTGTACAGAAGCTTCCTAGCAATTCTAAAAATGGGAAAATGCATTCATCACATCAATTTTCCTTCACATGGTTGGGATGATACTGAAGGTAGACAGAATTTGCCAGGACATATTATTGGGTTAATTCACTAAATTTCAAAACCTACAAAATCTTTTTTTTTTTTTTTGTTTAGCTGACAAGTGAGCAAAGATTTGTTCATGACTTCCTACAATCTACAGCTTATCACTTGTAATCCAGCCTTCATACCTATGATTGTTGAAGCATGGGGCAAACCTTGTGCAAACTATCTGGTTGTTAGGAATATTTTTCTATTCTCCACTCCCATTTCATTGGTAACAGGAACTGTTGTACCACCATTCTAAAATGAGTGGAAATTGTCACTTCTCAAAGGCGATGTGATAAGCATGATTCTGATAGCTAGAATAAACCATATTATACAACACCTATTTAGAATGTAGCTATCCGATTAGTCGATTACCCATTACGTGACATTTAGTGAAAGATTCTACATGTATTACACACTCTGGCTGTCTCAGCGTTCAATTTTGGTTCAATCAAAATGTTCTATTGCACGTGCTCTGATGTCACAATAAACAAACATGTGCAGCGCGCACTCAACAACTACAAGCGCGCTTACAAGCGCGTACTTTTGTCACTATTTTTTGTAAACAACTTCGTTTCACATAGATGTATGTACACGTTAACATATACATACATGGTGACTGCGACTGTGAGGCTACTCATTCGTCTTTCACGGAAAATGGTTGCCATTTCTGTGCTAAATTCAAGAATCTGTGAGTAACAAATTCGTTGACGTACGAGGTGTTGTATAAAACAAATAGTGTATGGTCTTTACTTGTGCAATGGAACGAGATTTCGCACTCGGTGAAAGATGAGGCGCACTATTCAACTCGGCTTTGCCTCGTTGAATAGAGCGGAGTTGAATAGAGTGCATCTATCTTCCACCTCGTGCGAAATCTCGTACCACTGCACTCGTGACAATTCACTATTTATATATTATGGAATATATAAGAAGAAACAAGAGTATTTGTTGGTAGAATGAACCAGAATATGCCTGTAGAGTCAAAAAGAATTAACTTATAAGTGCAGTCTGATATAGTCTAATCCTGAAAAAATAACGTCTATGGGCAATAGTACAATGTTTTTACTTTTGTGTGCCCTAACCCACATGTTGTCACCATATTTACCTCTATCATTTTTGTTACAAGTACAACCAATCCTTTTGTAATGTTCATGCTAGTTTTTGTTTTATGTTTGTAATGCTAATGATATCTTTATGCTATTTATCTAGTTGAATTAATAATAGTAATGTAAATAATGATTAAGAAAAGAATCAGTTTCAGTTTTTGTCATGATCCTAAAAGAAGAGTACACAATGATTCTACACTGTAGACAAAGAAAAATGTGACCCACTACAACAAAAGGATCCTAAAGTCGCTGACGGCTGAGCCGAGAAAATCGAGTTTGAAGTCGCATCATCAAAATTAGTCAAAACAATCGGATTTCTATTTTTGGCATAATTTTGTACTCTAATGTCTTGTCTATCATCTGCCTCTATTTCGAAGCTAAATGATCAAAGGAAAAGCAAGAAATCTGCGTTTTTCTGGGCCATGATTTTCTGACTTTCAACGTAAGAGAAACGTGTCCGAAGATTTGGATTTAGTGCCGCAGCTAGACTCCACCCCTAGCAATGAGGGAGTGATCTTATTGGTCAGTGCGTGGCATCCTGATTTCTGATTGGTCATGCGTAGACCGCTGGCACTAAGCTTGAATGAACATCGCGGAGGTCGCTAGGAGCATGCCTTCTATTGTCAAGCGGTGAAAACTGTCTCGCCTCCCCTTGATCATGATAGCGTCGGAAGGAAAACTTTGAAGGCGTTTTCTCGAAACTCTGATTTCCTCAACCACTTGACATGCGCTAATAAAATCATCAATATCTCCGCAACCAAGTACTTTTATGAGTTGTGCTATATGTGAAATTAAAGTGGAATAGTAAGGGAATAATGTCATGCCATTCTCAGAAAATTGTCCTCCGACGACTTTCAGATCCTTTTGTTGTAGCGGGTCACAAATGGTATCATGAATGATTGAAAAAAAATATCAATAACAACATTCCTGGTCCTTGTCTAGGTACCGGTTGAGAGTCACAGAGAAGAAGAAAAAAATGTTATTTCTTTAGCTGCATGATTGGGCCTTGGAAGTGTCCATTTTTAATTTTGGTCAATCAGTTGATGCATCTAAAGACAAACTGTCTGGTATGTGTGGTCAAGATGGTTGATTGTGCAGATGTCATATTTCTGGAAACCAGGCCTATGTATGTGTATGTATTTCTGTGTGAATACTAGACACAGAAATATTGTTTGTGTGTTATGGCTTTAATATAGGGTTAGAAACTTGTAAACACATAACACGTGGGTGTGTGATGAAGGAAAACATTTTGTACATTGTGACAGTCCAAAAACAGTCGTGCAGCCATTTGCGTCTGATTTCTTCCATGTCACCCGCAGGCGGAGATCTTCAATTTCACGCCGCCTTTTGTATCCAGTGCAACGAGTCGATGAGGGGTCCCACCGCTAAGGTAGAGATGTCATTTCACTGATGGCTAAAAGAGAATGCTCCTGAAAGAGATCTTTGACAAAAACATCCTTGATTTGTTTTCTCTCCTTCTGGCTCTCATTTTCTTCAGTTTATGCTGCATATTGTTTTCTTTTTCTCTCCTTCTTCTGTTTGTTTGGTTTGCGCAAGAGACATCCCTGTAGATAACAACAATCAACATGTGGGCATCGGCAAAGGTCAGTTTGGTTTATGGGTTTGTTTGTTCTGTTTGTTTTTAGTTCTGGTTTTGTAACCTAGCAGAATAATATTTTTTATGTGTAGCCTTGTGATGACAATGACAGAATGAAATTTGTATGATATAGGGATAAAGACATGCGTAATATTATAGTGTACATAAAGACATGTGTATAGTACACATGGATTCAGTTACACTGAAGACTTAAGCATCAATTCTCTTTTGATTGATTTTGACTTTGTTTTCAGTGTTGTACCTCAGCATACCCATGATAAAATTTAACAGCATTTAACATACATTTTCTATCTTTACCTAGATCCTGGATTGGACTACTAGCTGAAATTAAAGATTTAAAAAAAAAAAACCTGCAATAAATGCAATCCTCAGTTCCTGGTCTGTACTTGAAAGTGTACTTTATTATTAATTCTCACCTGGTTAGTTTTACACAAAATAATGAAGGGCATATGGGCAATTTTGGAACAATATCCATTGTCAACTTTATCAAATTTTCCAAAGAACTGTTTGTATTGCTAATTTGTGACCCACTACAACAAAAGGATCTTACAGTCGCTGACGGGTCACCCGAGAAAATCGAGTTTGAAGTCAGATCATCAAAATCCGTCAAAAGATTTGGATTTCTGTTTTTGACATGTCATTTTGTAGTCTAATTTATCTTCTATCATCTGCCGAAATTTCGAAGCTAAATGATCAGTGGAAAGGCAAGAAAATAACATTTTTCTGGGCCATGATTTTCCGACTTTCAACGGAACAGAAGCGTGTCTGAAGATTTGGATTTAGCATCGCAGCTAGACTCCACCCCTGGCAACCAGGGAGTGATCTCATTGGTCAGTGCGTGGCATCCTGGTTACTGATTGGCCGTGCGTAGACCGCTGGCGCTAAGCTTGAATGAACATCGCGGAGGTTGCTAGGAGCGTACCTTCTATTGTCAAACAGTGAAAACTGCCTTGCTTTCCCTTGATCATAATAGCGTCAGAAGGAAAACTTTGAAGGTGGTTTTCTAGTAACGCAGATTTCTTAAACCACTCGACATACGCTAATAAAATCATCCATATCTCCGCAACCGAATACTTTTATGAGTCATGTTATGTATGGCATTACAGTGGAAGAGTAAGGGAATAATGTCATGTCATTTTCAGAAAATTGTCCTCCCCCGACTTTCAGATCCTTTTGTTGCAGCGGGTCACATTTAATGGCAGACACGTCTTCTACACTCATCAAACAACAAAATTTACATCTATTTTGCAAACTTGGCTAAAACCGTCTCCAAGTCATAGACAAAGCAACATAGACTAATACAGAATGGAGGGTGTATCATTAGATTGTACTCTGGAAAGAGAAAAACCCTGCAAGCGAGTCTGTAAGAGACCATATCAAATCTGACAGGCTCACCAAACCAGGGAAGAGATTAAACTACCTTAAGGCGGTTTCTTCGACTCCCATTTCCTCCCCCTTTATTATATTACGTGCCAGAATATTGTAAACAGAACAATCATCCTCCAACTTGGACCCATTTCACACCGGCAAAAGATTTTGTATGTAACATTTTTTTTAATGGTTTACCAAGTATTAAAGTTTGATACACTGTAGCAAACCGAGGAATTGTTTTTCACTTAAAGGGACATTCCAAACGATTTTCATAATTTCACATCATGTAGTACATAAATCAACAACTCCATGTATTGATTTGTAGAATTGATTGTGGTTTTTGAGCAGAGAAACAATACTTTGAAAACCTTTAACTAATTACACTGAACAAGAATGATGACAAAGGAGGCTCATGTATTTTAGAAATGTAGCAGTGTAATTCCATTACAATACCGCTTGCTTGCGAGTTCACCCGTGTATAATCTATGCATGCCTTCTTCGTTTGTTCTGCTTCCTTGAGCCCCAACTCATGCATTCTTATGGTGACTCTGCCATGTCATCATCCTTGTTCATTCCAATTTGTTCTAAATTTTGAAAATATTCTTATTCTTCATCCCAATTACCATATATTCTGAAACTCTGTCTTCAGTATAACTAATTTACAGTTGTTCAAATGTAAAAACCTGAAAATTGTCAGGAGGTCTCCTTTAACACACTTTTCCAGTCATGTTTGGTCAGTCACAGTCTGAAGGTAATATCTGTTTAAATTCTCCTCAGTTCTGGGTGCGTTTGTAATCAGAATAATTTGTTTTCTAAAAGATGATTGGAGAGGTGGAGATTGTAGCTTGAGTTTGCATTCCATTCTAACATTGCATGTGCATAACATATCTATGTAAGTATCATCATACAGGCAAGTACTTCAGGATGTGTTCCACTCACAGACCACATTTAAACATTTGTGACAAATGTTGTATGGAATGCATTTGCATGTGGCAATTGACAGTTTCTGTGATGTATTAGCATTCATGGCTGTTTCTCTCATTACACCCTGGATCGAATCATTTTATTCACCTGCTCCCTCAAGTTTCTGAGGCAGGAATTCACTGGCACTCATCAGTCATTGCTTCATGTAGGTAGGCAGAGCATTCCTCTGGCAACCTTTGTGATCGCTAACGCAATCTTTGTGAATTCAGCATGCATAAAATTGTCATACATTACAGAAATGACCTAGTGTCAAGGAGACACACTGCAGCATCTGAACAGGTTACAACTTAGTGAACAAGATCTTTTTAAAGTCTGAAACCCATCTGACGGCCCTAGCTTGATGGGATGAGAGGCTATGCTGTCAATTCAAATCTCCCCCGATCATTAGGACACATCCTAGAAGGCATTATCTCTGCCCACCATGTAGAGGGTACTTCCTGTTTGACTATCACCATTTGATGAACCTCAAAGCAAATGGGTTTCTTCAGTTACCAGTTCCTACCCCCTCCCACCCCATTCTTTTCCTCACCTTCCCCTTACGAGGCAATCTTCATGCAAATTTGCTTCAATCCATCAGTTGGCGGGGTGCTCCCAACACACACCCTGGGCATTCATTTATTCCATTTTGCTGCTATCAAAAGATATGTCCGTTTGGGTTTATCTCCGGAAAACAGCTACCCTGGACATGACTATAAAGTGCATGGAGGTTACACAATTGCTGGACACTGGGCAAAAGGTTATAGAAATGTCAAATGCCAGGTTTACCTCAAGCCCACATCAAATGGAAAGTTTGAATCGGCACGCTATCAACTGGAGGAGGTGAAATGGTGCACACTTCAGCTCAAATACACTCAGTTTGTTTCACATATATGTACACTGTGTAGCTGATGCTCACACCCTG
This sequence comes from Diadema antillarum, assembly GCF_040938485.1. Taxonomy (NCBI): domain Eukaryota; kingdom Metazoa; phylum Echinodermata; class Echinoidea; order Diadematoida; family Diadematidae; genus Diadema; species Diadema antillarum. The sequence goes on from NW_027271177.1 coordinate 1,670,922, forward strand.
AAAAAACTTTGAGGTTGGATGTCATTTTGGACTTGGTGTGACTAAAATGAAAAAAATTCAAGTTCATTTAATGCACTTTCAGCATGGGAATAGCCTACTACAATGTCATGTCTGTGTCTCCAGGAAAGAGAAGAAGTATCACGTTTTTCATCACAGTCAGGTACCCATCATACCGTACTATTCTTCCCTCTGCTTGTTTTTGCCTGCCCATGCATAATATTTCTTTACCTATCAATCTTAGATAATTGTTTTGGATATAAACTCCAAATTTTATTGTCCGAAAATGGATATTCTTTTTGCCCAATTGATCGTGGGCCCAGCAGCCACTGAGCAGCGCCAGATCGACGTTGCTCTCACCTTTTCAACTGTTGAACGGCAAACAAGGTAGCAGCAACTCCCATCTTTTAACGTCTTTTGGTATGACGCGGCCGGGGTTCGAACCCATGACTTCCCGATTGTGAGGCAGCCGCTCTACTTACTGAGCCAACACATCGGTATTGGTCTTTTAGCATTTATTGGTAGGGTTACACTCCTAGAATTTGTTATTGTCAAATAAAAGATAAAGGAAAATATTCATATCCAAGAGAAAATGGCTCCCTCTGTATGATACATTTATTACCTGTCCATAGGGTTTTTTTAATGTGAAATTTGTGCACATTTGACTCATTGGCATAGAAATGGTTGAAATATTCACAACTTGTTTATTTTCTAGCCACCAGTATTAATGCTTTGCTACCATTACATCAGGCTCTTTGTTTTTGTGTGTTTTCTGTGACATCACTATCTTTCATGTGTGAATATTGTTTTCACAATGTTGTAAGCTTATGAAACTAATAAACATTTTGAAAGAAAAAAATATTACTCTTTAACAATACTTCGAGAACACATAATTATTTAATCATCTGAATGAAAAATGTTTTGTTTTGTTTTTCACAATCTGTATTCACCATTTATTATAATTCATGCAATAATACACTCCTCAAGCTTTAACTATGTAGCCAATTCAATTTCCTTTGCTAAGCTTCAATCACCAAGATATTCTAAAAATAATTTTCATCTTGTACCATTTCTTTACATATATTTTTTTTTTTGGAAAAAAAGCATGACTTTGATTGATACTCATCACAGATGATAGGAAATTGTATAGTGAGTCTTGATACTAATGATACTGCCATCAGATATTCTGTAAGTGATACAGGCAGGATTTCAGCAAAACCCCCACCTCAAAACATATCCATTAGACCTTGGCCCAGGAGATGGTGTCTTTCTGTTGGTAAAAAAAAAAGTATTAGAAACGGGCATCGCTTGCAACAATCAATGCTCCGGACCATTTGCAAAACTCCCCATTACTTTGCATCTCATGGCAATGAGCCGAACATTTCAGAAAGTGACGATGTGAACAAGGGGACAGTTGCGTCTCTGTAATCAATACATTTGTCACATGTCCAATGAAGTAATCTCTAAACCCAACGAATCAGGAGGAGTTGGCTGCTTACAATTTGTCATTGTCTCTTAAGTTCCCTAGAAGCGAGTCAGTAGAGGATAAACGATCTCCACACATGGTCCACGTGCCACAGACAGTATGTATCATAAGAAACATTAGTTTGTAATAGTACAGATACACTGGCAGTAAACTTGCATTTCTTTGAATACAAATCAAACTTTAGCCATCTGTAATAGTGCTCCGTGGACATGCAAATGGGAAGCACAGATGCAATTTTACCTGTACAGCAAAGCCGATGAGCCCGCTTTGCTAGGAAACACATCTATTGGGATTTCCACAAATGACTTTTCCACAAGACGGATAAGTTGCAATCAAATTCACATTTATGAAGATACATGTAGGGTATTCATCTATTGGTTTGTATGAGTTACTGTAATAATTGTCAGAGAGAGGGAAAAAAGAGCTCTTTGTAACATCATTCACTGAGATTAAAGATACATTTCTAAGAAATCTAATTTTACTTAGGATTGAAAAAGCAATAGACCAAGAAAATTGCAAATTGAGGTGATTTGTCAGAAGAAATAAGTTACTTGATATTTGTTTTTTTTTAAATGCCCTCTCTATCTTCCCTTCATCAAATACCTCATCCCTTCGCCATCGATGCAAATAGCTTTCATCTCCTAAATAACACTGTAAAAGTAGAAATTTTTGTAGTTTTTTTACTTTTCTTTTCTTTCTTTTTTTGCATTTTAGGCAACCAGAAACTCGAGCAAAATAAAAGCACACAAATATTTCTGCTTGTTACATGTTCCAGTAGTTATTGTCTTGATTCTGTGGAATTAGACACGCAAAACTCATCTTATCTGACCGAGTGCGAAAAATTACATGCAAAAATATCCACTTTTACAGTATGCATGGGAGCTAATAGAAAGGTGGCTCTATCAAAGTTTGCTAATATCAGTTCATGATTTTAAAAAAAAATACTGAATGATATCATAAACATCACTTCTGTGTTTGTCATTCATGGCAGTGGTACTGTATTCATATATGTCCATTTCTATAATTTGTAAGTTCAACAGATGTGAACAGACTCCTTTAGATTGTCACAGCTTGGTAGGTCAACAGCTAAAGGGGCATTCCGGACGATTTTCATAATTTCACATCATGTAGTACATAAATCGACAGTTCCATGTATAGATTTGTGGAATTTATTGTGGTCCTTGAGCAGAGAAACCAATAAATTGAAAATCTTAAACAAATTACACTGAACAGTATTGATGACATCAGAGTCTCATATATTTCAGAAATGTAGCAGTGTAATTCCATTACAATACCACTTGCTCAACAAATTCACCTGCGAAAAATCTATGCATGCCTTCTTCTTTTGTTCTGCTTCCTTGAGCCCCAACTCATGCACTGTTATGGTGAGGCTGCTATGTCATCATCCTTCTTCATCGCAATTTGTTATAGATTTTGAAAACATTCTCATTCCTCAACCCAATCACTAAAAATTCTAAAACTCTGTACTCAGTTTAACTAATTTATAGTTTTTCAAATGTAAAAGTCTGAAAATCATCCGGAAGTCCCCTTTAAGACCTCTGTTGCGGATGATGGTGACACAACATTTTGCTCCTGCGAACGTTGCTCCAGTCTTTTTTTTTTTTGAGGATTAGGATTAGGGTTAGAGTTATGCTTGTGGGTAGAATTATTTATGTTTAGCTCAGCGTACAGATATTTCGTGGGAGCAATTGTCACAGGAGCACATGTCATGGAACTGCGGATGATAAATGTTCCTATTTGGCTTGCAACTCTGGAGGCAAGACAATAACAAACACGTCCAAAGATATTGATGAGCTGGGAGTGGACTGGGCAACTGGTGAGAATAGCAACACATTACTGATGGCAGGATGGCGTGATGACACCATGCTATTCACCTCATCCTTAAACCTTCGTGACCCGATAAATCTGAACGCGTCAGCCTTCTGTGCAGAAAATCAGAAGTGAGAGTGAGAGGAGAAAAGAAGAGGTTGAAATGATACTAGCGCACAGAAGTGATTAACGTTTCTCAAAACGGAAGCACAAACAAACTTCCAAAGAGATTATTAAACTGGTATTATGGTGACATCAGCAAGACCCTAAGGCTACTACGGTAGAGACAGAAGAAGCAAAAGGGGGCAGATGATACCTATCAAAGACATCAAATGAAAGGTGTGTACAGTTCTGGTCGGGGTGAGGATTTAGCTTTTAATGTTTTGCGAGATATTCAGAAACCACTCTATGAGATGTTAAAGAGCATGCAATTCTTAGGGGTATCAAATGTTTATTTGATGAAAATCGGTTTTGAAATGTCAGAGATATCCAAAAACAAGGTGAAATAAAGAGATCCTAATAAAGTTGGGGCATGTCGCCTTTTATTATTATCACTTTTGGAGATATCTAAGCCATTTGAAAACCAATTTTCATCAAATAAACGTTGAATCCTTCTTAAAATCAGTATGCTTTTTCATATTTCATAAGAGGTTTCTCATTATCTCACTTAGGAAAGTTCAAAACATGAATCCCCACCTCAACCAGTACTGTACAGTCCCTTTAAGAAGGGAAGACAGAGAAAGATGAGTGACAGAACAAAAAAGAGAGAAGGGCAGCAGATGATATTACGTGATCAGAGGACACTTTGAGAATATAATATTAGAGGACTTTAACCTCAGCACTCAGCCAAATGTGCTGCCTCTGCTTCCCACTATATATTTGCCATTTAAGAACATGGCCCTTCATTTACATCTTTCATGACACTCCTTGATCTTGACCATTGACACAGATCATAACTTTTGCGATCTCTATGTGCAAAAGACATATAGTTTCCAATTTATTTCAATCCCTTTAATACACCAAATGGCATTGCTATTAGACTTATGCCTCATAGAACTCATAGCCAGATAACACTTTACCTAATTTAAGATGATCCTTTTTATAGCTTTCATCCTTGATATGTTAGGCAATTAATGGCATATTATAGCTGAAAATGGCATTGTAGCCAATTTTAGAAAACTTCAACCCTTCAACAAGTGCGATTTTTGCTGAAAATAGAAAACACACCTCATGTGACAACCCTAGTCCAATGAAAAGAAGCCAAAAAATATTTTCCCAACATTATGGCACCACCTTGGATACAGCAGGAACAGAGAGATCCTTTAAACTAAATGGTTTTAATTGCCTCACAGATGTCTTATAATAAACCACAAGTCTTACTGCAGGAAACCACAGCAGCAAGAAAGTCTGAAGACAGCCACAAACCTGTTCCATTGCAGCCTGATAAAACTTTGCCACATGACTAGTCAGGAAACACACCTTGTACTTTCCACATTAAGTACCAAGCAATGTTATCCAACATTACTTGTCATCAATGCACCTGCCAGTTAATAAAGTGCAGTGACTACCAGTTAGCAAAATACTGCTGTACAACAAAAGTCATAGGCCCACTACTACTGTTATGTATGTACTTGCAAGCACTTCTTTTCATCACAGGAATGTAAAAAAAAAACAAAAAAAAACTTGAAATCTTTTCAAAATTGGTGAATATCTGTTTTAAAAAAATTTGCTTTCCAGGAGACTATGGGACACTGCATGCCAATAATGTCTGCACTGGAACCTTCACAGAGGGGACCCTTTGGGTAGGGCTCAGCTGTAATCTAAAGGCAGAGGTTAGCTTAGGTGGCTGAATTTGGAACTATTTGACCCTGACTGCACTTTGTATGCAAAATTTACCATGTACGCTCAAGTGTTTTTCTTTGCCGATCAGCAAAGATGTTTGGAAACTAATTGTCAATGATTAGAGATTGCATAATCCCTATAATCTTGTTCATCATATATTTCAGGCAAATTACTTTACTTTGAAGTTGTCATTGCTCAAAACTCCGCATCTTTCATTATCCATTGAACCGTTTGTGTGCTGAAGAACAGACGTCTGGAAACTAATTGTCAACGAATAGATTACCTATATATAATACCTAGTATCTAATTTTATAATAATTCAGGCAAAACTACTTAATTTTGAAGTTGCCCTCTCTCAAACCTCGGCATCTTTTTCTGTTTTAACCCTTTATGTGCCGATGCACAGATGATGTGCAGAAACTAATTGTCAATGAATAGTGATTACCTAATCCCTAAAATTTCATCTTTTAATACAATTTCAGGCAAATTATTTTGAAGTTGCCTGTGCTTAAACCTTCGCATCTTTATCTAATTCACTTTTTTTTTTTTTTTTTGAGTTAAAGCATAAAATGTTACAATAACTTGACTAGTTTTGAATCAACCATCAGCAATCCATTAAAACTTTACCTACATTGCATTAGTAAAGCTGGACAGCCTATTTTAGTTGTAGCAAAGTGCCTCTAAGCCCAGCACAAAGGCCATGGAAACACAATAGGGATTATGGGGACTAGGTAGAATCCGTTATTGACAATTAGTTTCCAGATAATATACATTGCACGATCCAATAAGCAAAGAAAGCACTCCAATATGCAGAGCTACCAAGTCTCACACATTCTGCGTGAGACTCAAGCATTTAGGGGCCGTCTCACGATCTCACGCATGATACCCATTTTTCTCACGCATCGGGCAAAGTCTGCAACTTCTGCCAATAATAATGAGCATAGCTCAAAAGATTAAAATGATAGTTGCAATTAAAGGTATATTTTCCTTTTGTCTTTCAAAAATAGGTAAAAAATAGTCACTTAGAGTATGCACCTGATTGCATCATTAAGAGCTAAAAATTGAAAAAGCTCCTACCATGGGAGGCCACAGGGGGGAAAAACCCTCCCACACCCTCGCTCCCGTGCACATTTGCTCGCCGAGATGCCGAGTCATGAAAATCTCACTCATAAAAATTTTTTGAACTTGGCATCCCTGCAATATGTTGCACACAAGTCAGCGGATATGGCACAGCGAGGGTTAAAGTTAACATGACTCAGATTATACGACTCTACATGAGCCATAAACCTCGACATTAATGCCACCGCTATATGACAGGACATACTGTAAATTTATCAGCAGGAGTCTGGGTGAGCGGCCACAAATGTCGTCCAGGACATCTATATCTTAGTCTCGGTCATTACAAACCAGTATCTGGGAGTCTTTACTGCTTGCCAGAGTCAAACATTCTTGTGAAACATTGTCCCATGTCAGTTCACCTCATAAACATTGCAGAGTTAACATGATTTAGGACAAGCAATGTAATTATTTCAGTATTTATCTCACACTAGCCCATTTAAAATTCTGACTCATCTGGCACACGTTTTTCCATGAACAACTGGCAAGTGCACATGGACTCATTTTGTTTGTTTGAATTTCTTTTTGGTTTTGTTAATCCGAACTGGGTATCTATACACAATTCAATGAATTTAGATACAAAAAAGGCAAGAGTATGTTTCTAAATACTGCATACTAGCCAGAACTGCATTTCTCATTTAAAGGATTACATTAACTGAAATGACCACTATGCTATCCATGTGGCTGTAATTTGAAAATGATTCAAAAGTAACTGGTTTGTTCACAAAAAGTGTACAGTACTGCTGAGAACATTATTTTTATATTACCAGTAGCTATGTCATCGGTTTAATAATCACAGACATGTTTAGGCCAGTCAATGAAAATCTTGGCAATTAAAGAAAACTTCCAATTCAAAAAGATTTGGCAGTTTGCTTGTCACTTTGTGCTTTATTTTTTACACATCAATAGAAAATAGTATGGCTTCATCATGTGACTGGAAAACATGGCAGCACAAGATATTAGTATCCCAAAGAATCCATGTTTGGGTGTAAACGTTCCTTCAATCGAAGCTGCTATTACATTTGAAAAGGGTTAAAATACAAATGATTTGTGAGGTTGATGTGCTTTTATGGCTTATTTTTTAGAACCCAACCAGCATGAAGAAGCAGAAACTACATCCAACAACTTTCTCTCGATACAAAAAAAGGGGGAAAAAAAGAAAAGAAGAAACAAAAGAAATAAAAAGGGAAAAGATACTGAGACGAGCTCCCAGATGTGAAGCCTACATTATGCTCACAAACATTTGACTTGCTGAAAATTGCCTCCGGGCTCAGTCGTGATCCAGACTGTCTATCACCGGGGCGTTTGTTGGGGCTTGTGGGAAAAGAATTCGTGACAGCACGAATCCCCCGCATGGAAAAAGGAGAATGCGAAATGGCAAATGGCGATATGGTACCTGTCCGTATCAATCGCAAGCCCTGGGGGCTGTCCAGTCCCCTACATTTGCCACAGACGTCTGTACTTCTGGTTAACCCATACAGTGTTTTGTTTGTCAATCGGCACTCAGGTAAGCTGTTCTGCTTTCTCTCCTGAACTCAGCACATGTCCTGAAATAAAATGTCACATTACCAGGATCCCATCATCCCATTCAAGGGAACTTCATCTTGATATTATGTTGCTTTGTATGAAAACAGGAAAATCAAAAAAGTCGATTAGTGAAAATTTGGGTAAAGAAATTAAAGGCACAAAAACGTTATGAACTAGCAAGACAAATTGGCAATTCAGCATGACAGCAATATTGTGAGTAGCTCTCCATTCCATCTGTACACAAAAAAGTCACAAATTTTCATTTTTCTCACAAGAAAAAGTGCCTTCAGATCTCTTTTTGATGTATAATAAAGTCTCTGCTTGTCTTCCTCAGTGGATAGATTCTGTCTGCATCAAAATACTTCAGAAAAATGAAAATCAGTAAAATTCTGTGTACAAAACAAAAGGAGTGCTGCTCCATATCTATAGTACAGTAGGCCTAGATGTCACTCAGAGTTGCCAATTTGTCTGTACTCTCTAAACTGTATAAATTCATATCTGTATTGTGAGTGTCTGATTTTTTCTACAAATTTTCTCTGATCTACTTCAAAGCAACATGATAAAAGAATGGACTATTCCCTGTAATACATGCAGTAACACAACAGCCACCATGAATGTGACTGTTGTATAGTGCATCTATAGCCATAATAATGAGGAGTTTGTCTAACCAAGGAGGTTCAAGAGATGGAGTTACACCATTCTTATTCCCTTTGATCCCATGTTTAATGCCGCCACTAAGAAATATTTTAAGTATTTGTGCTAAACTGGAGCTACCCACAGACACAAATACAATTGATTCATGTGGCATTACATCATGACTTGTCACTCTCTAAGGAAGATATGTCTTTATGTTGGTAATTACTTTTCGATGTCCCTTCTTATGAAACATGAGCGGTACATAAAGGTACAGACACAGGGATGTGCGAATAAAAATTCTGCACGAATTGATGAAATAAAAATTTAAATTACTCAACTTGACATGTTTTTACACCAATCTAACATATACATGAATAAAGAACTACACTTGAAGATTATATCATATCAGTTTCATTTGTCGGAAGTGATCGGAAAGGTAATAAAATTGGCTTTCCAGTAAGAGTGCAGTTTCAAATATTTTCACAGCGTACGGCTCAGATTTACACTTTTGACATAATCCTGGTCAGGATTTACTTTCTTTTTCATATGCCTTATCATTTGCTGACATTTAATTTCCTTTAATACAAAAACAAACAAAATATATCCGACATTATGTTGGCATTCCAAATGAACCATGACATTGCTGAGAAAGACAGCGGCATCGAACCCCGATCATCAACTTAGGCACAAATCCACCTGTGGAATTCTTTTGTACGTCAATAGAAACAGCCAGTTGGAACTCCATTTCTCAAACCTCCTTGGTCTAACCTAGATTGTGGCCACATTTTGGACTGAAGGAACTCACAGGCATGATCTCAGTAAGGCAGGGCTTCATAGTGAAGAGAGCGCATTAAGGTTTATCTGTCTCTGATGTCTGTGCTCATCTCACATACATACATGTGCTGTACATGAAATTCTTGGCATATGGAACCAGACTACATGTGTATGTGGGTTGGTCTTTGTGGGGGTGACCAAGTTATTGGACAGGTGGCCATGTTAAAGGTAAAAATAAAATAAAATGTTAGAGGAAATGATAAACACAAACCTGTGTTTGTACAGGCTGGCCAATTTGGCCACTTTCATTGACAGATCTCATCCATTCAGTGAGACATGCATTGTTCCTTCATGTGACTCTCAAACTTGAAAAAGTGCAATTTGTCATTGTTGTCTTTAAAGTTCATGTGCTCAGTCATGAATGGCATTTGTCAACATAATTAGGTATCAATGGAAAGAGGAAGGGTTCTTCTTTCCTCACAACCAACATTGTGCTCTTCATAGCTGACAAAATATTACAAAACAGTAGCCCTCCAAAGTTGGATTATCTTCTTTTTTTCTTGATATGCACTGTGTATACCATACAAACAATATATTACAAAACAGAAAAATGATACCACGGAATTGTTCATACATTTTTATATTATTTTGTTTTTTTTTATACAATATGTCCTTGTTTCATGTCTGTGTTTTTCTATCCTGAATGTATGTTATTTTAGTACATCTATACTGCAAGTATTATTCAGCTGTAAAGTACGTAGATAGAAAGGGGAAAAAAAGACTAACAAATTCATCAGCAATTATTCACCCAAAAAACAAGATAAGATAATTTGGTAATCAGAAGATGGCAATTGATGGATATCCCTCCACTGTGACAATAAGCCCACATGGCTCTGAGGTACCTGACATGGCGATGAATTATGCATCAAAATAGGCTCTCTAGCCATTCGATATATTCCGTAGTGCCTGGTAGGAAGATAAACAGGTCTCATCCACCATTTATCACTCTAGTTCTATCAAAGACTTTTTCTGGCAGTCTTGCTCATTTCGGTGCAAGCCAATCATTCATCCTTGCCCCTCCCCCCCCCCCCCCCCCCCGAAAAAAGAAAAGAAATAAAGAGAAGGTTCCATAATTCATGAAACTCTTTTCCTTCAATGCATGATAGTTTTAAATGCACACAAGTATGGAACAACTGCATCCTGTTTCGAATGCTAGCAGTATACAGCGTCGTCGGTTACGGGGATTCTATTATATTTTGATATACTGCTTTGTTTTTCCTATTTCTTGCTGCATGGAAAATGACTTGCAAAAGCGAGAAAAAAAAAGTAGATCAATACTGAATGATGCTGAGTGCCTTGCTCTTCAATGCTCCAATGCCCGAATTCCCCCGAGATGAAGAAAGAAAATAAATAACTCAGAAATTCTGGAGCAGACATGATGAGATAAAATGGGGGGCTGGTAGAGGGGTGGGGGTGGGGGGTTATTGATTTGGTAAATGATATGCACTCTGCATTCATCCCAGCCTCCATTATAAGAAAATGGAAATAAATCCATGTGTCATTTTTCAATTCCGCATAATGCATCCCTGATGAGATTCTCTTTTTTTTTCTTCTTCAATTTTGTTTCTTCGTCCCCATTTCATGCAGAGGCTCTTTCTCGTCAACAGTTTTCTTCTTTTTTTTTTTTTATCCCGACTTGCTTCATCTAATAGTCTGAATTTTTTCCACAGCTACACTGCAATCTTAACCTTTGCCACTGCATATGGCAAAGGGTCAGTTACACTATACTCTTACTGCATAGCTAATGCCAAGTGTCAAATGGTTTATTTCTACATACACAGCAGCAACTGCAGGGAAGTTTGTTGGTAATTCTGCTCTCACAGTTAACATGCATGGCTACCATGAATCATCTGCATGTATTTTTAAATGTTTGCCTACCTACTGGCAATTAGCTGCACGTTGAATGTACAGTGAAGTGTACTAAAGGCACTCAGTCGTGGCGAGTGGTTTGTGCGGCACGGAGACGAACGCAACACGCTGCCTCCCCATTCTGTATCAAATGTAGTGACCCCGAATGAGAATAGCGCTGGCTCAATGGGTCAGCGAACAAAACGCGCAGGCTACAAGAGCGCTCTCTGTGCTAATCTCCTAACCCAAAATGGCTGTCCGAGCGAGCCACGTGAGCTTCCGAATGGACGCACACACTCAGTGCGCATGCGCATGAAGAGAGGCCAAAAGAGCCACGCGTCTTCTGGCCTCTCTCCTCCAATCACCGCAGCTCGCGGTGACAATATTTGTGTATGATGCGTACACACACATGCACACACACACACACGCGTCTTCTGGCCTCTCTCCTCCAATCACCGCAGCTCGTGGTGACAATGTTTGTGTATGATGCGTACACACACATGCACACACACACACGTGTCTCAGTGGCAGCATTGTCCCACACGTTTATGGATATAGCACCGAGTCTGGCATTGCGCAATTGCATGCACAAACTTCGGTCGTTCGGAGTTTACGTACCATTAGGGATGGCGATCGGCTGCCTTTAAGTACAATTGAATTCTTGTGCCAAATCCTGTCAGGACTACCATTTTTTCCCTCATGTCTTGAGTGTGAGTTTATTCTTCTTTCAGTCTCCTACAATTTACTTGTAGATAAAAGACAAGTTCCAACATGAATGTGAAGTAACAGTGTATATAACATTGCATTACTGTAAAAGTGGATATTTTCTCGCGACTAATTTTTCGCGCTTGGCCGGGTAAGAAGAGTTTCGCATGTTTTTCATTCAGTGGAATCAGGACATCATGCACAGGAACATATAGCAAGCAAAAATATATGCATGCTTTTATTTTCGCGCTAGTTTCTGGTTGTGTGAAAATTTCCACTTTTACAGTACTCAGAACATTTCTGGAGTAGGATGTCTAAACTTTGGCTAATTTTGTGTAGTATGGTGTTTCACCATATGAAATACAATTCTGCCCTTGCAAAGTAAAATAGAGGGTGATTTCCCCTCCCCCAACATCTACAACATTGATTTATGTTTTAATCAAACTGCTGCAATGATCTCATCTTTCAAAATAATCTAAATAACAAGATATCTAATGACATTTCATGGCATGAATTGTACCTAGCACACTGTAGGAGCTCTAGAGAGAATTATAGACATCAGCATATGAAAACATGGACTTCATCAATACGCTGGCAACTGACTTTCTGTTTTTGTTTTTGTTTTTGTTTTTGTAGCCTAATAAACCACTCCAACCTAAACATATCATTTGGTTCTAGCCTAGATTGAAAATCAAAAATGCATCAATCAATGAAAGCCCATAATCTAATATTCATGATTAACTCTAATCTTCTATTTCCTCTTCCACCCCTACCCCCAAAAGGAAAAATAAACAAACTCACAAATAAATTTGAATACAAATAAGAGTATTCTTCAGTTTGAAAGGGTACCCACTCCCAGTAATTACTTTCCGAGTTCATCACTTACTCAACCATCCAGTTTGCTCTTAAGCAATTACCAGTAAAGTGGGCCACGCAGACATTGTGCCTTTGGCCAAATTTCTTCAATTAGCTCAGAGTATACACAGATCAGGGCATGTGACATCAAAGACGGATGACTTACGAAAAGTACATAGTATGTGACATTCATTTTGTCGTTCTTAAACTGTCTTTTGTGGGGTTTTAGGTTGTTTTTGTAGTTTTTGCTCTTTTGTGTGTGTGGGGGGGGGGGGGGGATGCAGTGGCAGATCCAGAGGAGGGTGTGCGCCCCCCTCTTTATCTGTTGTTAAAACACAAGAAATAAAAAGAAAAAAATGAGATGGAACCCGGAAGTAGCACCAGAAATATTGTTTGCACCTCCCCCCCCCCCCCCCCCCCCTTTACGGAATTCCTGGATCCACCCCTGGGATGGGCCTTGAACAGTGATGAAGCGATGACAATCTAATCAGTACATGCACTATCATGAAACATGTTTACGATTAGAATATGAGACTGTGATGTATGCAGAGCTACAAAGTCTCACGCATTCTGCGTGAGACTCAAGCATTTAGGGGCCATCTCACGATCTCACGCATGGCAACCATTTTTCTCACGCATCGGGCGAAGTCTGCAACTTGGGCCTATAATAATGAGCATAGCTCAAAAGATTAAAGTGATAGTTGCAAATGAAGGTATATTTCCCTTTTGTCTTTCAAAATAAGTAAAAAATAGTCACTTAAGTATGCATCTGATCGCGCCATTAAGAGCTAAAAATTGAAAAAGCTCCCTACCGTGGGAGGCCACAGGGGGGAAAAAACCCCTCCCACACCCTCGCTCGCGCGCACATTCACATGCTGAGATGCCAAGTCATGAAAATCTCACTCATCATTTTTTTTTTTTTTTTTTTTTTAACTTGGCATCCCTGTGTATGTGTCGTACAAAAATAGAGTTTTGTCTGCGTGGCGACATCTCCCGGTGTCTGGTGTTGTATTTAGAGGAGCTAGATGCCACTGTGTCATAGGATTGAGACATGACTCATGAATTTGCGAGAAGACACAAACATGTTGACATGAATAAAACATAAATCACATGGCTCTTCCTCCCAGATGCAATAAGTACCAGTCTGTCTCCGGAAACGGGATGGGATGTCAGACAAATGATGAAGAATTCACTTTACCCAGATGTTGACAGTGAATCTGGTTGGGAGTTGAATTGTAATATGGCATGTCCAATTCACACATTGGCTCTTGATTTGATTTGATTTGATTTGATTTATTTATTCTCCATATGGTACCATTTGCATTTTTTTTAATCAACATAATCAAACATAATATTAAACAAATTATGATAGTCATTATAGCTAGTTTCTACAATTTCAACAATTTTGATTACACATACATCTGTGACATCATTACAGTACATGTGTTATTAATTACTGTACAGAACGGTACAGAAAGCTATAAGCTTGACCCTTTGGCAACCGATGATACAATAGGTTAATGCAATAAGGGAAAGGGGGTCTAACATGATGCTCATGAATAAGGGGGATAATACGAGAGACAGAAAGCGCAAGAAAGAGAGGGTGATAGAAACTCTTGTTCTCAATGAATTCTGTTCTGCATCCGGTGTTACTATGGAAACCCAACCTATCAAGTCCAATAAACCACAATTTCTGTAGTTTCCTGCTGTATCTTCTGATTATCACTTTTGACCTTCATTATGAGTATTTCATATCAAGAGAGAATAAAAACTTCCTTTTTCATTTGAGCCCCACCAAGTTCATATTCCATTCTTTATTTTGGTTACAAAATCATTAAAAGCTGCTGTATTTCTTAATTTACAACTGATTTCTAAATCCCAAACACACTTTACAATTTCAAAGTAATAATTTCCCGGACAAAATGGACAATTTCGTATAAAGTTTTCTGATTTTGTGCAGATTCAATGTATCACAGCCAGTTCCATCTAGCCCTTCTCCATATAAATGTAACATGATAAGGACAGCATGAAAATGCCAGCAGAAGCAATGAAACTTGAAAACTGGGACATGATAAACTGTTATTGCAGAATACAGGGATCTGGTATAAAAACTGCAGGCAAGTCACTAAAATATTGCAGAAAAGATATTGCAGAATGCTAAATGTCTTTAGAAATCAACTTTGCCACCCTCCTTATTTAAAAAAAAAAAAAAAAAATCAAAAATGTGGATGGTTCCACATACATTCTAGGGCAATTCTTGTGATATTACATTAATTGAAAATATGAATACTTTTCTTTCGTACAAAGTACATTATTAGATAATGCATATATTGAGTGTAGTTTGTGATGGAAGTGGAGCCTTATGTTCAAGGTGACTTGTGAAACAATTGGGGGGGGGGGGGTGACATGGCAGCTCTGATATGTGACTGGATGCCTTTAATATCAACCTTATATCACCAAGGAGTTTTTTTTTTCTCTCATTTAAATCCCCTCATATTGGGAAATACTGTAGAGCACTTGGTCAGGGGCCCCATTCACAAGCACATATCCCCAAATCAAACCCCCAATACTCCATTTGGATGACTTTTTAAGGTAAAATGTTGTACAGTGTGGCAACTGGGGACCATTGTTTGCCGGCACTACTGGCATTTTTTTAAATTCAGTTAATGTGGATACCATGAAAGGTGCCATAATGTTTGTTTCTTTCCTACTTTATTATGAAGAAAGTCTGCAAGTTTGGTGAAAATCTGATCATCTGTTCTATGAGTTATTGGGAGACAAAGCTTACTTTATGTCCTTTATGACCAAAATGACCTTTAAACTTTGACCCCATCACCCACAAATTATGTTGTTTCCTTCCTACTTCATTATAAACACAGTTTGTCAGTTCGGTGAAAATCTGATTGTCCGTTCTTTAGTTATTGGGACATAAAGCTTAAAATTTTATGTCCTTTGTGACCCCTATGATCTTTGACCTGTGACCTCATGACCCCAAATTTAATATTTTATTTCCTACTTCATAAAGAACACAGTCTGCAAGTTTTGGTGAAAATCTGATCATCTGTTCTTGAGTTATTGGGAGATTAAGCTTATTTCATGTCCCTTATGACCCCTAAGGAGATGACATTTGACTTTTGACCTCATGAACCCAAATTTAAGTGTTTCTTTCTTACTTCATTATGGAAACACCCTGCAAAGTTTGGTGAAAATCTGAACATCCATTCTCAAGTTATTGGGAGATTTAGCTTATGTAATCTCCTGTATGACTCCAATGACCTTTGACCTTATGACTGCCATATCGCATCGTTTCTTTCTAACTTAATTTACATTCAATAAACACACGCTGCAAATTTGGTAAGATATCCAGTCATCCACTCTTGAGTTATTAGGAGATTAAGCTTATTTTATGTCCTTCATGACCCCTATGGCCCTTGATCTTTGACCCCATGACCCCAAATGCAATTGTTTTTCTCTCACCTTATTATGAATACACCCTGCAAATCTTGTGAAAATTTCGTTCATTTGATCTCCCATTACCTTGTACATAAACAGACAGACAGACGGACGGACAGATAGATGGACAGACAAACATGCAGAACTAAAAACAAAACCTCCACCGGCCGTATGTTCCACCCACTGGTGGAGGTAATGATCAGAAGAGTCCTGCAAGCATGTATTCACACTAGTACACATTAATCACATTTATCTTTGAAAAACTCTATTCTATATCAACAACATGACATGGAATGGTGTGGAAATTTGTGTATTAGGCTACAAAGTACAGACTAGTAAATGTCCTCTTTCAATGAATTGTCATGGTACCAAAGACAGTAGTGGGGGTTCAAACTACCTATAGATGCGCTCAAAGAATGAGCTGCGATGTAGATTTGGGAACACAATCTATTCTGTGACGTGGAATTGCTATTAGAATTGTATGTGTGTGTGTGTGGGGTGGGGGGGGGGGGGTAACCCACACATTTATGAGATTTTGTGTGCATATCACAAATACAATAATACAATGGAGTAGTCTCACCTTGACCTGTGTCTGACAGTGGGTTCTCACTTGATAATGCTAATATTTCTGCATCTGTCACCAGTACATTTGATAGAAATATGATTACAGGAGTCATGAGCAGAGTAAATTAAGAAAAAAAAATCATTTAAAACAAAAAACCTTCTTGTAGATAGCTTAGAATCAATTTCATTACCACATTCTAAGTCATATCCAACAGAGGAAAAACACTTTGCTTTACAAAGTTAAAATATGATGGATCACATATTTCAGGCAAAGATCTGTGAATTCAATGATTGAATGATCATGTGTTTGTACACTATAAACCATCTTCTCCAATTGGGAACTAATGTCCAGAGCAGACATTTGATTTTGTTTTGTGCGTGTGGTTTTTTTTTTTTGGACAGATGTTACTTACAATATACTTCTGCTGCTTTTGGGGTGGTATTCTGAAAATCGTCCGAAGCTTCTTCCTAAGTCAGAAAGTTAGGAAGTACCTAGGATCAAAGACAGAATTGGCATTCTGAAAGTTCTTCCTAGGAACTTCTTATTAACCCACTGAGGACGAGTCCCGAGTATACTCGGGCAAGTGTCTATGGGATTTGTGTGCTGTATCAAAATCAGCCTGTCCTCAACGAGAGTACTGCAAATTAGGCCATCCTTATCCCTGCATACGAGACGTTGTATAATAAGGACCAACCCATGACAATCGCATATTATATCATTTTGACGTAGGATTAAAAAAACGAGTGTGCCGCATGTCCCCTTTCTCATGCCCATTTCGCGCATCAAAGTACATGTTGCGCACAGTGAATGACAAGTGCCTATCACAATATTTTGCAGCTTGCTACATCTTAACAACATACTTAGGACAGGGGTGGGGCTTTCCTAGATATATTCCTAAAATTCTTTTCTAGGTGCATTTCAGAATACTAACTTCTTTCTAAGTCAGAAATTTGCATATATCTCCTCCTCATTGGCATATCTTCCTATTAAAGTTTAGGAAAAATAGTTAGGAAGACAATTGTGACCGTGCACCTCAAAACGAACAAAAAGTCGCACACACTGATTTTGCGTGAGGACTGAAAATAAGTGAAATGGGTCAACCTAGCCGAGCTTGACTTTTTCATATTTTCTGAAAGAGCGGGTCTTCTTTTACATTATGCTAAAATGTGGTATCATAAAACGGGCAGGAAAGTGTGTTTTTTTAGCAGTTTATCTCGAACATTTTTGGTAGAATAGTGTGATTAGGTGCGTCTTTAGAATCCCTTTTTCATTTCTGAAAAACCTTGTCCTCACTCTTCACTTTCAACTCAAATAACTTTTGAAAGGATAGTGCTACTGCTTTGAAAGTTGGCATTTTATTATGGACAAAATGTGTTCATGAGACATGCTTAATTTCAGTTTAATCTGATAATCCCTTCATTGTTGTTACTCTGGTGGTTTACTTCCTGTTTTTTGTCCCATTCATCGCACAGCCAGCATGGTTTGGTAAAGATTAAGCGCTTGAATAGACACTGTACTTCAGAGCCTCTTTTCTCAGTTCACACATTTCCTGAGTTTGTGCTTTCTGTCCAATATTTAGATAGGTTAGGAGAGTCCACTTGATTTGAGTTATACATCATTTTAAAGCTTAAAGTCTGCTCTTTCAGAATATGGTCTTAACTTAAAATTCGTGTCTGGCGACTTTTTGTTTGTTTTGAGGTGCAGTGTCACAATTAGTAAGAAACTTCGGAGGATTTTCAGAATTACCCTGTAGGAAAATATCCTGACTTAGGAAGAAATTTCTTCCTAGGAAGGATTTCAGATATATAGTATATTTGTGAATGTGTGTGTGTGTGTGTGTGTGTGTGTGTGTGTGTGTGTGTACCCCTCTCTTTCTTTCTCTCTTTCTGTCCATAATTCAAGGTGTGGCTCTTGCAAAAATAAACGCACAGAAAACCCTCAACCCCTCATGACTAACATATCTGTACATACAGCTGTCAAAGCAACAACATTGTGATTTGTGAAATTTATGAAAAATTTTGTGAAAATTAGCCTTAATTACAAAGTGATTAATACACTGAGTAATGATATGAATAATGCAGAATGGTGGCCCCACTAAATATTGCTATGATATGTTAATTTCATTGTCAATCATAATAATGTTAGCACACTCACATTAGTGCAACACAAAATCCTTTGAGAGCCACACTAATGAAGGTCATTCACTTGTTTAAATGTCAACTGAAACTTGTAAGTGTATTTCCAACACTTCAAAAGGAAGATCATAACGAGAAGTCATGCTGAAATCTTGTGAAGACTTTTACCGATTCAAGGTAAGCACGTACTTGGATAATGTCTTATTGGATCAATTTCTATGATAGGCAAACCAGGTATGTCCAGGTAACACTGATTGAAATAACTTCCTTTCATTCTGTTGATGACGAGTGTTTCGGGTATCATGATAGCCATAGTCTTGGTCATCCTAATACATCAATTACTGTGTATGCTATCTATTTTTCCGAGCGTGATATTCTGCAACTTGGGACTTGTAAGATGATTTGGCAAATGGTCGGATTGGCCATCAAGAACCACAATGATGGAACGAAATAGAATTATTATCGCTTTTCAAGAGAAAACTTAGAGATTTGCCATATTGGAGATGATATCATTATGCTTTTTTTTTTCTGTGTTACGTATTAAAGTCAATATTTTTGCTAATTGTTCATTTCGTTATTTCTGTTATGAATGTCCATTCGTTTGGACAACTTGTGAAATTCTCAACAATAAAAACACAGCAAAATATTTAAAACCATTTAAGCATGTGCAACACACCTTTTTCAGTGGAGCTGAGCTCGTGATTATGTAAAGGCTGAGTCACCTATAGCAAACTCATAACCATTCCAGAGCTCTGAAATGTGATGATTCCCCTTCCAAAGGTAGTAGGTAGTAGTAGTAGTAGTAGTACTAGTAATGAATACAATAACAACAATAATAATAATGATAATAATTATAATAATAATAATAATAATAATAATAATAATAATGATAATAATAATAATAATAATAATAATAATAATAATAATAATAATAATAATAATGAGAAGAAGAAGAAAAAGAAGAAGAAAAGTGGCTATCAGTACAGCACACATGGTGCTTCAACAAAGAAGAAAATATGTACAAAACATGACAACGGGGAAGAAAATAGCAAACAAACAAAGTAATAATTTCCATGAGGCACACTTCCCTCACATTAAATGTAAATAATTCATCCATTAAAGGATGCAAAAAAACGTCTTTTGTCGTTGTTTAAAAGTGGTTCTAAGATATTATTTTGTACTTACATTACCAATACTCTGCAGTTCTTGGACCAAGACTGGGAGCTTTATGGCAGCCACACTGCCTGTGCACCCAATTAAAACATGCTTTTCCTTGTCTTCGCTTCTTGAGATGCCCTGTGATGATGAAGTTTGCTTTCCTGATGCACTCATTCTGCAAATGGGCTTGTCTGGGTCAAACGATAAAATAGATTGTGGCTCACAGGGGAGAGAAAACAAGATACAAAATTTTCCATCCTTACAGTTTGAATTTACGGATTTATGACCCACCCAAGCCTGTTCGGGACCACCCTGACATTGAGGACTGACTTTGCTATTATACAACAAACATTTCCCACAGACACCTGCACGAGTATACTCTTGAAGGACTCATCTTCAACGAGTTAAAACATCATGCATATTCAATTACAAATGATAAAATCCACAAATCTGTAGACATCATATGGGTTAGTCAAAGTACTTGAAGAACACACAGAAATATATTCAACATTATGCACTTCCCAAAATGGCAGGCATTTTTTTTATTTTTATTTTTATTTTTTTTGCATTTGATCACCTCCACGCTTACAGGATGTAGTGTTCAGTGTGTACCACATAAAATCCTGATTCTCTAAACCACAATTTCACATGAATCAAATACTATCTTTTGTTCAGGTTCTGGCATTACATGGAACATGAACTTTTACTTACCAATGACAGTAAACACATCGTTCTACAGTGTGGTTTTTGTTGTTGTTGTTGTTTTTTTTTTGCCATTTGCTTGTGGGCAGTACATCCAGGAATGTTCTGCCAGATGGGAAAACATTGAAAATTGTCTACTATTTCACCACAGCTGTAAACATCCAAAGGCTGTAATGGGTATTCAATAACCATTAGCTAGCCATTGGACGATTCCACTGACCTCCGCCAAGCACCTAATTTTTTTTACCAACGATCTTGTTCTATCATCATGTCCATAGAGATCAATGAAATCCACCTATACGTATACTAGTGCATGCTAAAAATCGTCCGAATTCGCAATATAGAAGCCTTTTGTTATGTCACCAACCCTCAGGTGTGCGGCGCACCTCGCAGTAAGTAGAGCGTATGAAAACCTATAAACTGCAGCTTGAACTCCCAAGTTCATTGACCCGACATGCCAAAATATCGAAAATCCTTCATAAAATCTATAAAAGTTTCCGGATCACTACCAATAATTTAATCACCTGTTTCTTGCGTCATTCTCAACCTTTCCTGCAAGTTTCATCTAAATCCGTTCGCAACTTTTTGAGTTATTTTGCACATGGACAAACATTAACAAACGGTAACGAAAACATAACCTCCTGCCTTGGCGGAGGTAATAATGAACGGGTAATAATTATACACAAATGGAGACCATGGTGCGCTGGAAGCAAATCCCACATACAGTGAAAAGATCGAGAGTTATGGTCAGTGTATGTCTACACTTTGTTAATTTGAGTTCCCATAATGCACTTGTGCACACAGCATTACAACATGCATTTGACAGTGCACTGTGTGTAGTAAATTATTGATGTGAGCTGCACTTCACCAGAAATTCACAGGCATGTTTTAAAGTTGAGGGTTGAGGGTTTAGAAGAAAAATGATGATATGCCGAGCCAAAAGCAGAATATGAGACAGCCCACTAGTGCAGATTGTAAATTAACCACTTGCTCTAGCCAAGAACAGTGCGTCAAAACATGCATACAATTCTTGTGCAGGGTGAAAAGGCAGAACATTACTTGGTCAAGACCCATCACTGCAACTGAGAAACTGACCGAGCAAAAACACTCTGTTAGTGATTTGTATCTCATTCTTTGATTGGCTGTCTAACACATCACGCCTCCTCAGCTCAGTGGAAGTCTGCAGTGTTATTCATAAGGCGTTTTCACATCAGCCCGATGTTTCAAAATAGCGCGCTATTTTCTGACTTGGGAAGTTGAAAAATATCTCGAGCTTGGATTTTTATCGGGCTGATGTGAAAACGCCTACAGGCAACTTCACTTGCAGTTATTGTACCCATTCATGCATGGCAATTCAGTAATATGGCAACTTCATCCAGCTGCACTATTATGCAAGCAGCACATAACAGTCTTACTCTTAGCACAGCACAGGACAGAAAAGCAAGAAGGGAGCGCGGGCGGGGCAGCTCAGCTGAGTAGTACAGCACTGTAAGGCTAGACGATGCATTGATTTGAAGGGTGAGCGCAGCCACTACACTGTCACTGGACACTGGCACACACAACATCAGAGTGATTTCACTGACGTAACCGCATTGCACAAAACTTCAATGTCAAACCTCATGCCCACAGAGATGTGTGAACTGCGTGACACTACATCCTACTAGAGTCTACTCTAGATCTACGTACTAACGTCAGAGGGTCGACAAAGGTTGCATTCTCTCTCGTATCAAACAGAACCAGAACGGGGAAACACAGATGTCTATGCATGGGACCGTAATGTTGTTGCGTGAGCTATGTCAACATAACGTATCGTCTGCTACTCGTCTATGTAATGCCCAATGGCTATGCTGCAGATGCACATAATCTATCTTTGTTAAACAGAATGATGCCATCGCATTCCTTTATGTCACCTGTATTGGCAAATTAATGACATGCGATGATAAGAATAAACGAGCAACACTTTCTTACCGTATTCTTACTCATGACTGTGTATACCTCACCAACACTCAGCAGCACTGTCAGCAGCATGATCAGCCAGCTGCATGCTGCATCCTTTAGCTGCGCCAAATCCGTTACGCAAGATATCCTCCAGCTTGCATGCATGGCTTGAGGCGCACACACGTACACAGGTGTGTCTTCATGTAAGAACCAGGGAGGTGGAAGAGAGCTCCCTGTAAGAACCTTTCAGGATGACCAAGGCCTGATCCATTTCTGTATCATATATTATACGCCATCTACGCTATTCACGCCAGCTCTTGGTACAGTGTATTACAGATTGTAGCCGTACTTGGTATGACCTTTCTTTTTATAGTGTGGATGTCCCCCCCCCCCAGTTTCAAGTTTCAAGTTTATTTATTCATTTGTCTTTCTTCCAACAATAAGCAATATAACAATAACATAACAATAACATTAACACTTTCTTTCAGGAGTATAATAGGAACAACAACAACTAACACTAAAATTTTGCAAATACATAAATATATAATTACATGTGTATGTGAAATGATAAAAAAGGGTAACAATATTTTGAGAAAGGCAAACGAGGAGACCTTAATGAAGCATAACTTGTAAGACAAGGTCCCTCAGGAATAAAAGAGAGAAAAAATACATGTATGTATACATAGTGGAAGAAAAAAAATAACAAAAATACACAATCTCAAACGAAAACAGGGAATAGACAAGGGAGGCTAATGTGCAATGGGGTGAAGGGAGATTATTTACATAAAACAAGGGTAGGAATGAAAGGAGGGGGTGGAAAGGAAACTTAAAGAGAGGGTTATGTGAGACGATAGAATACATACACAAACACACACATCCAACAAAAACAAAACAAAACAAAAATCAAAACAAAAACAAAACAAAACATGACAAGAGGACAACTGGGTTTCAATAATATTATACATCGATACTTTCTTTCTTTTTTAAAGGGAAGTCTGACATAAAAGTATATGCATCTGTAATATAACATACAGGACTTACTTTCAGTTATTGACATTAACATTGTTTTAACGACATCACGAATCAACACAATAAGTATTTAAAAGATGAGACTTAAGCCTACGCTTGAAGGCTGATTTACTTGAAGTATGTTTAATGCTTGCATCAAGCGAATTCCAAAACCTGGGTCCAGTATGTACTAGCGTTTTAAGAGTAAATTGTGTCCTTGCACGGGGTAAGTGCAAATCTGAAGCCTGCCTTGTGTTATATCTATGAATATCACTATTTTTCTTAAAACGCTGTGCTAGTGCCAGTGGGAATTCACCTGCATTAAGATCATACATTAGAGACCCTAACTGCATAAAATAGATATCTTCCACTTTCAGAATTTCATGTTGATGAAAGAGAGCATTAGTGTGAGTACGAAAATGTACATTACAAATTATTCTTATAACTCTCTTCTGGATAAAACATAGCTTTTCATTTTGCGATTTTGAAGAATTACCCCACGCTAATATACCATAATTAAGATATGGAAGAATTAAAGTAGAATACAGGATAAACAATATTTCTTTGGGAATAACTCTTTTTAGTTTGCATATAACACCAGTATTTCGTGATAAGAGCTTACAAATCTTATTCACATGTATTTTCCAATTTAGTTTGTCATCAATATACAGACCAAGACATTTTGTTGAGTTTACTCTATCTATCGCAACTCCTCCAAACAAAACATTTCCTGGTAATATTCTAACAAAATTACTAAAAAGCATATAATTGGTCTTCTGAAAATTCAATGACAGCTTGTTTGCATGAATCCAAATTATAATATTACTTAGCTCACTATTAACTGTTTGTAAAAGGACCTGAGGATTCTTGTGTGATAAAAATATGTTTGAGTCGTCTGCAAATAAAATAAATGAGAATACATCAGAGCAATATTGAAAATCATTAATATATATACATAAGAAATAATAGTGGTCCAAGTAGTGATCCTTGTGGAAGTCCACATGTGACATTTTGTAACCCCGATTTTGCATCATTCAGTGAGACAAACTGCCTCCTGTTAGATAAGTAGCTTGTGAACCACTCCAAGGCTTTCCCTCTTACTCCGTAATGAGATAACTTCTGTAATAAAATAGTATGACCAACAGTGTCGAAAGCCTTGGAGTAATCCAGAAAAATACCAACTGTGTGCATGTGATTATCCAATGCGGTAGAAATTTTATCAATAAAATGTAAAATAGCATGACTTGTTGTGTGCTTTTCACGAAAACCAAATTGAAAATTAGAGAAGGTTTGGTTCACATTAAAAAATTTCACCGTCCTGACATATATAAGTTTTTGTCAAGAATTTTGGAAAATGTGGATAAAAGAGAATTTGGACGATAATTACTCAATAACTGAGGATCAACCTTCTTAAAACTAGGTATCACCTTCGCTATTTTCATATTCACAGGGACAATGCCATTATTCATTGATAGATTAAAAATATGTACAAGAGGTTGAACAACCCCTAATATAACATTCTTTATCAAATCATTTGAAATACCGTCATAACCTGGACTCTTCCTCTTTTTAAGGGAATTCACAACATTAAAAAGTTCTTCTTCATTTGTTGGGAATTAAAATAAACTACTTAGGTTTGGTTCCCGTAAATAATCAGAAAACATCTTCTCGCAGTGAGGCACTGCCCTTGACAGATTGGGACCAATACAACAACAAAAAAAAATCATTGAATTTATCAACAATGACATTTTTATTTTCAATTAGTTCACCATTGATTCTAATGTCATGTATATCTGACTTTTACTGAGTGGGTTTGAATACATTTTTAATAACTTTCCATGTGTCTCTGATATTATTAACAGTTGAGTGAAACTGATCAGAATAATA
Source organism: Diadema antillarum (assembly GCF_040938485.1). NCBI lineage: Eukaryota > Metazoa > Echinodermata > Echinoidea > Diadematoida > Diadematidae > Diadema > Diadema antillarum. Next base: position 1,696,444 of record NW_027271177.1, read on the forward strand.
TTTCTTCTTTGCTGTACGCAGAGCAGAAGTCAAAGTGTTTCTATAATCAGCATACTTTCTATACGCAGATTGTGATCCTGATATTTTATTTTCATAATATAATTTATTTTTCTATTAATTGACCTTAATAATGAGTTAGTGATCCATGGCATTTTAGGAATTTTCTTACGATTTTTACCAGTACTTTGACACAGTGGTATGCATTTATTGTACAGCAACAAAAACTTATCCCAAAAATTATCAAAAGCACTTTCAACATTCTCATCAGTTAAGACTTGACTCCAATCAGTTTCAATTAAGGCTTCTCTAAGTCTAGCAATATTTTCCAGGCTGCTTTTCCGAACAAGCTTATTACGTTCTACATTGATAAAATAATGCTTCTTGAGAGGCACTTTTGCACAGACAGGAAAATGGTCTGACAAATCAGAAATAATTATACAAGCAGTAGGGAATGGTTGTAAGTTACTACAAATATTATCAATAAGAGTAGAGGATGTTTCAGTTATCCTAGTGGGTTTAGTTATTAAGGGCATAAGCGAGAAGGCCTCCATCAAGTTCAGAAAGTCATTACATTGATTATTCACATCACATTGTAATAAATCTATATCATAATCACCCATTAAAAATAGATCTTTATTACTAAGTAAAGGATTCAGCAACATATCTTGCAAATCACTCATGACAAAACTTAAATTTCCTTGGGTGGTCTATAAATTACTCCTAGAACAATATTTCTTCTTCCTGGTATCAGTATTTCAACAAACAGGGTTTCTAACAAATTACTCATTGTATTAAGTCCATGATGAACTTGATAATCAAAATGAGATGGGATATACTCCTAGAACAATATTTCTTCTTCCTGGTATCAATATTTCAACAAACAGGGTTTCTAACAAATTACTCATTGTATTAAGTCCATGATGAACTTGATAATCAAAATGAGATGGGATATACATGGCAACACCTTCCCCTCGTTTATCAAGTCTGCTATTAGACACCAAGTTATAACCCGGAATAGGATACAAGCTGGTGTCACTTTCATCACCAAACCACGTTTCTGAGATACCCATTGCAGTAAAATCTGAATGCATTTTTGCCATAAATGATAGTAGTTTATCAAAATTTTTAGACATACTGCGAATGTCTAAAAATGTAAAAACTGTTAAAAAATGTAAAAAACTGTTAAAATGTAAAAGAGTGAGCTCGGAGGAATGTATATTATCAAACAAAGTATTTTCTGTGATATAATTACAATTTACTGAGCAATCCATAGTGTTTTCATTACCTTCAAAATCTAAGGAATTTGTGTCGGATTTAAAAAAAATTACAAACATCTACTTCTGTCTGAGCCATATGTACATTGAATGGGGTGCTTTACTGAGTAAGCCTGCAGTTTAGGAAACATTGATACCAAATAGTCAGCTGTCACATTTAAACATGATACAAACATAGATATATACAGAACACTAATATATGGAAGGTCAGTCATAGTGGGGGGGGGGGGTATATACAAAGGGTACTTTCAAAGATAAGGCAAGAGTAACAAAATTGAAGAATGTGACACAGAAAGAGTAATCAACTCTACAGAACAGTATAATCAAACAGCTACTGACATCTGCCATTACCAGCCACCAGATCAAATTTGTAGACTGACATCAAATGAATAGCATAAATATAAAGGTACTGGGCAATTTAGATCTCAAACTTCATGCAGATTGCAGCTGTATGTATCTTCCAAGCTAATATTGAGAAGGCTATTAAGTTCAAAGTTTGTTTAGTTCTTTCACTGACCAAATTCTCTCCCTCACCCTCCCCATCTGTCTGTCTGTCTATTTGTCTGTTTGTTTTTTGTTCTCTCTCTCTCTCTCTCTCTCTTTGTTTCTTTGGTCTGCTTTTGGTTTGTTTGTTTGTTTGTTTGTTTGCTTGCTTGCTTGGGTGGGGTGGCTAGGTTGCCTACAGTTAGTTCGGTTGGTTATGAAATCTAGGGGTTCCATTTATTCGGCTGGTTATTTGGGTTTCTTACATATTATTTGTCTACTGATCAGTCACCAGCTTACAGTTTCTCAGTTTTTCCCCTCTTTTCTTCTTCTAAGTTTTTAAATCTATTTTATGAACCACTTCAATTCAAGCTTTCGACATTTGTTTGTCTTGTTTGATGTTTCTTTGTTTGTTTAAATTGTAGAAAATAAAGATACAGTCCATTTTACACCCGCTGAACTTTACCACAAAGAACAAATATTGTTTTCAACGACAATTATAGCGATGTGGGTTCGTGCATGGAGGTACAAACCTCCATCTAAAGCTCATGCGTGTGTGGTGGGGGGGGGGCACGGGGGTGCGACAGCCTTCTGAAGCACCGAAAATCAGGAATGTGACGTATTCCCCATTTACAATGGTAGATCTATAATTATGTGAGGAAGACAAACTATATATAATTGGGGGTTGTCTTTAAAACATTTGAGTCTATGTAGAAAATGCACTCATCTGGTTGTTACAATTATTATGTGCATCTCAGTAACGTCGGCTGCGGTCACATTAAGTATAGGCCCATTAATTGAGAGGTTTTGTTCATTTTTGTGCATATAGCGTTAATGTCACATGAGTTAAAATTTTCAGTATCGTAGCGCCTTCTTTTCCGTTGACTATATTTCAGATGCTTACTTCAAATGCGGTACTTTCTTGTTCCCTATTACCTTGGGGAAGAATAGAAAGGGGTGTGTTAGATACTGAAGTCACTGTTCAGTCCTTTTTTCTGCAGCTTACTTTTTTTATCATCGTTTGTCGTTTCTTCTTCTTCTATCGCCTTTTAACGATTCGATTGTAATTTCAGCTTGATGACATGGGAATGACTTCCTCACCTTGTCTGCGCATTCTTTCTCAATTATCGTGACGTTGACATTAAAAACAGGCAAAACAAAATCCACGAGGTAGAAAGTGATCAGCGGGTCGTGTACTGTCCACATGAGGAAAGACTCCGATGATTAAATTTGAAAGGCGCAATTGTATTAGGGGCAGGGCAGCGGTGGCAAGGTGATCGCGAAGGGTGTCGCAGTGCAATTCTGTCTCGATCACTCCTATAATTATAACGGACAGCTAATGAGAGCGTCAGTTTCAGCCGCTGCCCAACACCGCGTCTTTACCGTGGATGTTCCGCGTCATCTATCTGGAGGGACGATCCATTACCGCGTCGGAAAACTTAAAGGAGCATGCTTAATTTGGCCGGTCATTTCGCAACATGAATTCACCGCTTATCTATATTATCCTACCTCATAAATCGCATAGAGAGAGCTTTTTAAAATCATGATGCGCCTTAAGATATTCTACTTTATTAAGTATCAATCGGCGAATTTATTGTTCCCTTGTCCAAGCTGTCGAATGCACTCACAAGGACTTCTCATCAATTTAACCGCAAATTTACCACAAAAAAATTTAGTAATCCCAAAAGGACAATTACATGCAGGAAATCTATATTTCCTGATGTACTATGTATTATTCCTTTTTATTCTTAATGTTTGACAGCAGAAGTAAATACGATGTGATTATCATGACGTTGGTGATTGTAAAATAAAATATATAGGGCCTATTGTGGTATAATACTCATTGGTACAGTAAAAATAGAGTACTAGTATGCACACCGGCCGCCTCATTAAAATTTTAGTAGTCAAGATAAAACACTCATCTTTGATACAATAGATCAATAATGATAATGTCAAATTGAAAGAAATCACTGATTCTGACAGGTACGTTTTCCACTTTTAATGAAAGGTATAGTTTCAAAAAAGTTAGTATTCTGTCTTCTGGATTAAGTAAATCAAGGACTTTGTAATAATAAGATTCAAGATTCAAATTTAATTTCACTTCCATCAAATAAACAAAGAAATTATATACAATGCATATGTACAGTATATTTGTAATAATTGCAGAACGTGATTTAACAAAGTATTTATGAAAATGAGTAGCAGATGGGAAAAAACGCAATCATATCTTTGTTAATATATACATAAAGCGTATAATACAAGTTAACTAAGGATTGGGGTGGAAATGGAGGGTCCCACTAAGAAGCAAAACTTGTACGATATGGGACCCTCAGAAAATACACAAGATGGTACAAGGTCTTATTTATCCAGGGTTGCCTCTTCAGTGTTGCCACTGCTCTGTCAGAGGGTCCTGCCATTATTACCCTATAGCGTTGCCAGTTACCCATTTACACACCCGGGTAGAGAGGGACATTGTGAGTAAAAACATCTTGTTCAAGGAAGTAAGCACTAGGTGGGAATCGAACTCGTGTCCTCCGATTTGGAGTCGGGAGTCTTTTCCACTTTGCCACAGCGCCCCCCCCCCCCATTTTTATCCATTAGGTTTCTAAATAACATTGAAAAAGATGGCCAGTGTATAGTTTGGTTTGGAATGGCGACTTATAGACGAAAAACATCTCGGACAGATTTATGTTGGTACGATTTATGATACCTCTCTCAAGAGATCTCTAGTTAACCCTTTGTGTGTCAATGAGTTAATTGTACCCAAATTCCTCACACAAACCTAAGGACAAGAAATCCGTGTGGCATGCACAGGGTTAAATGTTTTGGTTGAGGTGAGGATTCAGCTTTTAACTTTTTGAGAGATACTTGGAAACCACTTTATGAAATGTTAAAGAGCATATAATTCTAAGACGAATTCAAAGAAATGAAAATCCGTTTTGAAATGGCTGAGACATCCCAAAACAAAGCAAAGCAAAGAGATCCTAATAGAATGTGGGTCCCACTTTTTATTAGGATCGTTTTGTTTCGGATGCTTGAGCCATTTCAAAACTAATTTTCATCAAATAAACTTTGAGGATCTCTTAGAATTGTGTGCTCTTTCATATTTCATAAGAGGTTTCTCATTATCTCAAATAATCATCATCAACAAAACGTTGGAAACCTGAAGCCCCATCTCAACCGGAACTGTACCATCCCTACGAACTTCATGCTCCAAAGGATCTGTGTGACCGGGTCCCGTGAAAGATGCTCCGCTTGCAGTACCCAGGATGGTACGCCCAGGGATCGTGGAGTTATACAACACAGAGAGATGTAAGACATCGTCATCAAGCGTATTGATTATTAATGATGGTGCCCCCGAATCGGAAAAAAAGGTTTAAAAATGGCAAACAGAATTTGGGTTCTTGTGATAAAACATAAAAATCCATATGGCAGGCATTATTCAAGTTTCAAGTTTCAAGTTTATTTCATATTTCCATTTCTCAGTGATGGGATCACAAAATGATTGACAATAAAACAAAAGTACAAAACATATACAACCATATCTTATGTTTGAAGAAAAAAAGACAAACTAACATTACACACAAATATAAATGGTCATTTTCATCTGAGGATATCACAAATAAATGTCAGAAATATGATGGGGCCTACATAAAAGCAATGACGCTTGTAAAAACTGTAGGTTCCCGAATTTATAGGCGTGAAATTATACGGAGAACGGACATGTTTATCTCGACCAACTTAAATTGTACCAGTGCAAAATCAGTATTAAAAACGAACTATCGAACCACATGAATACTTTAGTATCGCTTAAACGAGACTGTACATATTTCGCCGTGTTTACACACACACACACACACACAAAGTGCTATAACGGTATCGTGAAGTAACTTGGAGCTGCAGACAAAGACAAAAGACTGGGGGTATTAAAAAAAAGAATGTTGCTAAGAGCCGGGTAGTGTGTATCCACTAAGTAATAGCCGTTTTAGTTTGCGTTTGAAGGTGAATAAGGATAAGGAAGAAGTAATATCTTGAGGGAGGTCATTCCAGTATCTGGGTCCAGTAAACATAATTGTTTTCTTTGCAAAAATAGTGCGAGTACGGGGAAGGTGATAGGCGTCACTCTGACGAGTGGGGTAGCAATGAATAGAGCGATTTCTTTTGAACATGTGAATAAAAACGGATGGTAATTCATTAGTTGTTAGTTTATACATTATATCATTAGTTGTTAGTTTATACATGAAAATTATCGCTTACAATGCATAAGTACAAAGCAATTTTTCACGAGATCAAACGTACATGTATCGCAGTGAGATAAACATAATCCCACAACAGCAAATACTGAAGAAGGGCGATCCGTTTAAATCCCACTGCCCCAAACACAGCTGATGTTTGACCTGAAATTTGATGTCTGTGAGCAATACAGAAACCCAAATACAATCTCTTAGACGAATATTTGGTTGACATTTTGAACGGCTTTCGAAAGTCGCTCATTGCTTAGCCAATGAAATGTTCCAAAAATGAGAATCGATAAGTTATCTCGACAGACATTGCAAAAGCACAGCACATAACGCACGCAAGCACGAGAGCACGCACACGAATGCATATAATGTAAGAGATTTGAACGTGCGCGCGTATTACATTTAAAGTGTTTAAAGCCAAATTCATTCCATGTTCACTATTATCTTCAATAAATACAACAGTGTAAGTTTCATCAAAAGCGGACAAAATGAAAGAGAGTGCAAAATTACATTTATAGATAGAGGTAATTTCATTTGCTGATATTATTTACCAAAATATATATATATATTTTTTTTTGGTTTTGTTCACATGGAGAATGTCGAGAGCGAATTATCATCACCTTGTTTAATTCGCATTAGTGATTTCCACAACTTTCTTATCAATTATCTGATTTTAGTAACAAAAATGAAATGCAATTTCTGTTTGTTTTACATTACTCTCTTTCCACAAGTCAACCTTGGGGGCTTACATTCAAACAAGCTTGCTTTCATGTAGGTCCAGTCGTACTACTCTTTGTACATAAAACCCGACTCCGACTTTGACTAGTTATCATTTTAATTACTGTGTACATGTATGTAATCTATATTTTTGTTTGTTTGTATATATTATTGACAAAGGACAAGAACTTGTGCTATCACTCCTGATGTAATATTGATATATGAGAGGTACGAAATAAATTGAGACTTGAAACGTGAAACCTGAGCAAAGAGAGGATTTTCCCTTAAAGATGAGTCTTTTGGGCTGGTCGACATGTGCCGAATGTCTCAAGGAGGAAATAATGGCGGCCGGACTCTCTCCCTCCCAACGAATAAGTGCCTGGCCATGTTAAATATTTGTCCCATTTAGGGTTGTTTGCATGAACTGTCTAGTCGCCACCGCCCCCACCCCCCTCCCCTCCTCGTGTGTTCTGTTGTCCCCCTTCTCACTCTGTACGATTTCAGCCTGCAGGTAATCTTTGAAAAGGCTATACCCCTGTATTTTCAAAGCCAATTCAATGCATGTCGAATTTCTGAGGGAGAAGCAGTCATTTAGTAGATATATATCAGAACATGCAGCGTGTGGAGGATTTAAGTTGAATCGTCCCAATTGAGCACTGAAATATCACAACATCAACAACAACAACAACAACAACAACAGCCACTTCAAACTTCCATGGGATTGTATTTCGTTTGTCAATCACTGAAATGTGACAAGGATCTTTTCCTCTGCTAATCTAAACAAATTTTCTTTTTGATATATTCACCAATATATTCACATTAATGGCATGTCTTCATTGCAATGACCACCTTTAAGTTACCATGTTGAGTTTTAAAAAGAGAAATTATCTGAATTGCTATCTACGTTTTTTTTTCTGTAGTGTTCTGCAAAAATGTTAACGTTTTTACTTGTATCTTGTGTTTAGTCATTCATTCTTTTATTCATTTTCCATCTACAATAAAAGTGACTACATTATTTTTTTCTTTTACAGAAGATAAATGCATACATTGACATCGTATATACAGAGCACAATTACAAGTGAAATTCCTAATTATGATATTAACGAGGAGCATGGCAAATTTTGAATACACACACGCACGCATTATATATATACATATATATATATATATATATATATATATATATATATATATATATATACATACTGAGTGAGTTGTCCACGTGTTAGTGTAATAATATCATCAAAAACAAAACTGAAGCAAAATTCATGCTGTATTCACCAACAGTTTATTTCGGCACACATATTTACGAGCGATTCGTTCTTTCTCAAGTGTTGATCCTAAGAGAACAATTACGATTGTTATCCATTATATTTCATGTGAAATAGTTTCTCATAACTTGGAAATGGTTGCCAATGATATTTGATATAAGGCTCTGACCATTCTCACATCGTATATCATGTAGGCCAAATTGCTAAGATGATTACATGTGATGTCCCACTGTTGAAAGGAATGGGGGTACTATAAACATCTCACGAATGAACGAAGAAAGAGTAGATAAACGCACAGGAGAGGCAAAAGAAGATAAAGAAAAAGACAAAGTGGAGAGAGCGAAGGAGAGAGGGGACTGAGAGGAGAGAGCCTGTACAGTGGACTCCCCTTATAACGAAGTTCTAGGGACCGGCAGTTTTCTTTCATTATATCGAAATTTCGTTATTACCGAACAAATAAACAATAATGATGTAGCGGCCTGAATTCATTTTCGTTGTAACCGGAATTTCGTTAAAGCCGTGTTCGTTATAACGGGAGTGCACTTCATATACTATGAAATTTCTATTAGGAAAATTTTTGTTTATTAATTGGAAATATGGAGAAAAATTCCGCATATGGGGTGGAGAAAGTAAACTGCTAACAAATTGAATAATAACTTTGTCTTGAACGAGATGGGACAAAAGATGTGAAAACATTTTTGAGACATAGGAGAAACCCACCAGCCCTTGACCATTGTTGGCCCGACGGGTTTGTCAATTAACCTGACTTTGATTCACACGCTCCTGATGACATTTTGAGCGCAGAATCCGCCACTAAATAAAATATATTTAATAGGCGTATAATATAGATTATGTGTGTCTGTGTGTGTGTGTGCACCTGTTCAACTATAACTTTGTCTTATAAATTATATTCTCTCCCCTCTCTCTCCATCTCCCTCTCTCACAGGCATTGTCTTTTATACCCTCTCTCGCTCTCTCCCTCTATTTCATCATCTCTTATACTATATCATTTTCTCTAAACCAAGGTAATGTTTTTTGGCCCAAAAAGAAAATTGAGAAATAAAGTATCTGTAATATTCAATGTATAATGATATTGTATTAGAAACTATTGATACTGTTAAAGGCCCAGTCACACCGCCCGAACTTTGTTGGAGCGTTCCTTGAACGGTAGGGAGAGGGGGCCGAATTTCGACAACGCTCGTCACCGCGCACCAAATGGGGAAAAAAATCGAAAACACGGGCGGTGCCTTAGCGGTGCACCGCTGAAGCCGGCGTTGCTTTAGCGTTGTTTTAACGGTAGCGAGCATTGGTTTAGCGGTGACGCGAGCGTTGATAGAGCGGCGTTCTGCGTATGTGGGCGTTGGCTCGGCGGGGGTTTAAAGTTGGTTTAGCGGCATACCGCTTTTGACTACGGAGCTGAACAGATCGCTTTGATAGAAGTTCTGATAGATTTTTGATAGAAGTCGATAGTTGAAGTTCATCATGCCACGTGGACAAAAGAAGAGGAAGGCTGGAAAAGGAAAGGCATCAGCCTCCAAGAAGATCATTACTGAGCAGGCAGCTTCTTCTCTCTGTTCACCTTCTGTCAACAGCTTGTTGCAATCTGAGGAGGTTCTGATTCTGCTGCTGGACTAGTGCACCAATCATAGCAAGTCTCTCAGCATCCATGGTAGTACAGTTTTACTGTAACTTTGAGCATTCGATATAAATGAGGTCTGCACTCAACGGCAGCTCGATTCAAAATGGGCTCCTGGTCTATTTCTCCCCGTATTGATAGCCAAATTCTGGTCCCGCTCCGACACCTCCACATCAACGCCAAACCAAAGTTCATCACTGCAATGGATCGCTGCTTCAACGCCCGACACCGTTCCAGCAATCCCGTGTCCGCTCGTAAAACACTTGCAGCCGCTCCACCAAAGTCTGTGTAACGTTTAATCACCGCCCGGGCAAAGCTGGCGAAGCAGCGGTGGTCCAGCGTTCAAGATTTCTGCGTTGGCCTAGCAGACCCAAGCGTCCACGAAAATGGGTCTAGCGGTGCCAAACTTTGACTGCGCGTTGTTGGAGCGGTGGCGAACTTTTCCGAAGCGGAAAATTGCCCGCTCCTCACCGCTCGCAATATTTTGTGCAGCTTAAAACTTTCGGAGCGGTAGGAGGGACCATCTGCGGTGACAGAGCGTATACGGCGTTGCCTTAACGGAGGCCAACTTCTGTTAAACGGTGGTGAACGGTTACGAGCCGTGATGATTTTTTTTTTACCGCTCCAGGAACGCTCTAGCAAAGTTCTGGCGGTGTGACCGGGCTTTAAATGTTTGGGGGTTATATTAGACTCACAACTATTGCGGAATTATCATATTCTGTATGTACGTGGAAAGATATCTCGAGCAATAGGATGCATTCGCCGTATTAAAAAAAAAAAGATTATTTCCTCAAAAAATGTTGATTAATTTATATTTTCCTTTTATATAACTACATATTGATTACTGTTGTACGGCAGGGAGGGGGGGTGTTCTAAAACCAATGTGCAAAAGCTACAAAGGATGTAAAATAAATATGCGCGATTAGTGCTTAATGTTGATTGTTATACACCCCAATGCTCTCTGCTCACCACTTTAAACTGGCTCTCTATTGAAGAAAGAATCAAGCTACAATATTGCATACTCACCTTCAAAATCAATCATAATCTGGTACCTACTTTGATATTTAAACCCTTTGATTACTTCTTATTCGACCAATATACCACAAAACACAATATTCTCAGAACAGCACTCTATCAATACCTTACCCGAAAACTGAATATAAGAAACGTTCCTTTCCGTCCACCGGTAGCTCTTTTTTCAACAAACTCCCCATTGCAGTAACTGTCCTCGTCTCTGAATATATTTTTTTAAAAATTGTTTAAGATTTATCCGCATCCTCTATTTTTTTTCTCTCTCATGAATCCAACAAGATTTCTTTTTCTTTTTCATTGTCTTACCCATTAGACATTTTTTTTTGTTTTTGTATATGGTTATATACTCTCTCTTTTTCCAAATTGCTAAGGCCGTATAACCTTTGATATATCCAGTATATAGTACGTAACAGAAATGTAGTTAAGTTTTTGTTTGTTTGTTTGTTTCTGTCATTGATCTGTCATCGTGTGAATCATGTTACTATAAATGTATTGTAATCTTATATTTTGCGTATATTCAGGGCGCCATTGTGAAGCAGTAATCGAACTGAATGTGCCTACTCTGTATTTTCAAAGAAAACATGAATAAATAATAAATAAATAAAATATTCTTCTCTCTCTCTCTCTCTCTCTCTCTCTCACCTTTTCTTCTTCATGTTCTTTCTCCCTCCTTGTAGATCACACCAACACGGTCTTCATTTCTCTCTCCCTCTCTTTTCTCTTAGTCTCTCTCACACTGACACTGTTTTGTACCTTCTCTTTGATCTCTCTGGTCTCCCTCTCTCTCCCTCCCTCCCTCTCTCTCTCTCTCTCTCTCTCTCTCTCTCTCTCTCTCTCCCTCCCCCTCTTCCTCTCTCTCTGTTGTCACCTCACACTCCCGATGACCGGATATAGCCTCGCTCTGGTATTCCATTACATGACGTGATCCTGAGACTCGGCAGATAGGTAGATTATTGCAAAATCCTCTGATTTCATTCCGAGAGCTGATACCCAGTTTGATTTCCCTGGATGGCATGTAGGATTTTCTGCTTAAAGTGGGGGCATTCACCCTTCCAACAGTTGAGTCCTACGTCAACAGATACGATTTGTTTGCTAAGTTTGTGGATAGAATTAATGTGTGTATCGGCCTCCGACCCCCCCCCCCCCAATTCTTTCTTTAAGTCATCGTTCTAGTAATAAAGTGTTGTCGTAGTTATTACTGTGGTATTCAGTTTGGAAATTGTAACAAAGTTTAAGCTATGGTAATTATGCAATGTATAGTTTGTATTTTGTTTGGATGTTTGTGGATGAATGGAAATAAATGTCAATTGAATTAAATAGAATAGAATAGAATAGAATAGAATAGAATAGAATAGAATAGAATAGAATAGAATAGAATAGAATATAGAATAGAATAGAATATAATTGAATTGAATTACATTGAATTACAAGTGAAGTGAAGTGAAGTGAAGTGAATTAATTAGCAATTGTATATTATCTCGCTGTGACGTGGATGCTGAATTCACTACAGATTCTAATTTGACTGGATAGTCGGTATTTCTACACACATATTTGTTTTCTTGAAGGTGATTGTGTCTAACCGCAATATGTTCACAAGTGCATTTCAACACCAAATTGAAGTTGACTACAGTGTACTACGTAAAACCAGGTGAACAGGACATTAAGTGTCAAATACACTAATATTGACTAATGTTCATGTAATAGACAAGTATTGGGGGAATTCAGATACAGCTTACCTTTCTCTTGTTTGCAGGGGAAAATGAACTAAACAAGTATTAATGAGTTGTTCAAATAATTAAAAACGAAATTCTCACCACTGATCCAGCGTCCATGTTTATTGAGAACTTGTTAACATTAAAGAAGATTTTAATTATATGACAACAATTCAATGCTCATACTGATTTTTTTTTTTAGCTTCCATCAGAATGATGTAGTAGGTCCTACTATCTCAGAAAATTTCACAGCACGGTACGGAGACTAAGTGGAAATTGCAGGAGGCGGATGACTGGCATTCCTAGATTTAGTTTATCAAATTTGTTGTCTTCTCCAGAGGCTACAGTCTCTCATTTCATGGACTCTTGCGCGCGAAATTTGCTTCGTTCCCAGAGAAGCTAATATAGGTTTACACTTTCACAAAGCTAATCGTCTTCTTATCGGGGTGGAAAGCGGTGCTTACTGTCAAATTGTCTTCTTGATTACCTGGAACAAAATTCTGTCAGTCGCTTTTCCGTTTAGGATCGCACTAGCTCGGCAATGCGTGCAACTGAATACCTGCAACGCCGCGAGTTATCACTTTTGCCACGAGAACTGAGATAATAATCGGCTACAGTGACACCGCAGAACTGACATCATTCTATTCTTATGAGCGTTAAACAGATAAGGTGGTTGGAAGGAAATGTTGATAACAGAAAAAGAATGAAAATGGAAGTGAATGGAATGAAATCAATACCACATGGAATTACATTTTACTTTGAGAGATGGGGGAGGGGTAATATTGACAGACAGAGAAAAGGGGGGTGCAGAGAAACAAGCAAAGAAAAGAGGAAGCTAGCTTTTCGTCAATATTTTCATTAGACGATTTTGCTTTTATGGATTGAAAAGAGGAAGAAAGATGACATTAACAGTAAAGAGAAAAGAGGCTAAATGACTGATGGTTATTGATTCATTAATGACAAAACTCAGACGGGGAGGGGGGGGGGTACAAAACTGATTCGTTAAAACACAGTGAACCTTGCACTCAGCACTCTGCGTTTGTTCATGGAGGGGGAGTGCCATTTTCATTTGTTTTCTGTACATTCATTTAGTTTAGACCTCTTCCACCAAACAAACAAACAAACAAACAAACAGACAGACAGACAAACAGAACAAACCAAAGCCTGTTGAGAACAGCAAACGAAACTAACCGAAAGTGTATAAACAATAGATATTACGCACTGACTGATCAGATCACAAAGAGCATCCGCGCGCGCTCTCACAGGTGCACGCAAGGGCGAGTTGCTTCCTCATATTACTCCCATATATTGCAAACTATTCTTTTACTGAAATGTAAAACACTGATGAAACAACAACAACAACAACAACAAAGCTTATGCCATCTAAGATGTATGCGTCTCGTGCGAAACCAGAATCAGTGAAGAGCACAACGTCAGGTAACTGGGCGAAAATGTTCATATTAAGTTTCTGTTTGTTAGCCGTTGCCGACCGGGCACACCCTCGTATCTACTCAACTACCGTAACCGTATTCCCCAACAGCCCGTGGCAAAGCCAGATTAACATCTCTATTTCTCGCTTCTGTCTTCCACAGATTTCCAGCTGCCGATGTGCCAAAGGAGGCTCACAGGCCAAGCCAACAATAAACAAACGCACAAGTAAATGAAAAAAAAAAACACTTCAGTATATGGACTTTCTTCTTTGACGTGGTACATACAATAACACATGCTGCTATTCGACACGTCGAAGGAAGTTTGGTTTGCCAAAACGTTCATTTCAACTGTAGCACTTCCTTATAGATAAATGAATATATATATAAATAAATAAATAAATAAATAGATAAATATAAATATATATATATATATATATATATATATATATATATATACATATATACTAATTCCAACAGTGTAAATGACAAGGGCAAAATATATGTTCTTATAATCATCCCTTCAGAAATGGAAGGGGACATATTTGATATCAAGACTAAATTCTCTAGGTTTGATTTTGAACCATTGACTTTTGTTCGCATTGTTGCTGCTGTTCACACCTATATTATACACTGACCTATTCGCCATGTCCAAAAGTCAAAAGTTGATGAAAACATGAATAATTGAGGTGAATGGCGTTCATGAAATCAACGCATCATTTTGTTTCTTCAGTTTAAGACACACAAAATTGAGGGATGCATGATTTTTACAAATAAGTAGCTGAAGAGACATTACCAAATTTCAGGTTTCCCCCTTGTATGTTAATTATACCTTTTACTCTGCAATCGCCCATAAATGCCCATATCATACGTGTAAAGAAGATACTAATGCAGTTAGAACAGCACATCCTAATAAAGAAGCAACATGGAGAAAAAAATCATTATTTTAAGCTCGTTTCGATCACTACATCTTCGAACGTGTAATGGGGTTACCGTGGTTACGGAAGAATACTCCCTGAGCATGCAATAAGATGGTTGTTTCTTTCTAACAAAACTACGAGACTGCCCACCGTGACACGCTGTGATTGGTGGAAAGTGATGGGAAATGATGGCTATTATGAATGAGGTTTACATGACGCCAGTGGCGTTCCCCGATGAATCTCCATTTGTTAAGCCATGGAACAGTATTGAAGTTAAAGCCATGAAGTGTAAAACGTCAAGCTCTTGGAATATAATTTCTCATATGAAATGTATACATCATTAATTTTTACTTATATGTAAAGAACTCACCATGCTCACTTGGACTTAGAAAACAGTCAAAAGTAGATAGCATTAAAATCTTGCAGGGCTATCGAATACGGTACATTTGTAGTGACAGATGTGCAACATGAGGCCATGTCAAATGATGGAACAAGTTCAAAGAATATTGTACTACAATCTATATCCCACCTCTAAACCTAAACGAGATAAGACTATTAAACCTAAAATTAAACCTTATCATATCCTGGTCTGTGTAACTTATGTAAAATTACACGTGTATCATGTGGACACACACACACACACACACACACACACACACACACACACACACACGCACACACACAATTATACACTTACACGTACATGCATGTACAAATTTTTCCTCATTTTTTCGAATGTCGTCAAGTATTAAATCTTTGATTCTGGTGTATTTCACTCATTAATTCTGCTAGGTCACATAAGGCCTAAATGGATAGGCCTATAGAACATGCAAAGTTAAAAAAAATGGAAAGCGTACATACGGACGTATGTTTTGTACTGTTTGTGTAAGATGTCGGCTATGTAAGTGTGTGTCTGGTGAAACGTCCATTGGCTCCGATTAAAAAAAAAAATCACCCCTTCCCCCAACAACAAAAGATAAACATGAACACATTATGCAAACACACAATACATGTACAAGGATACGTCTGTATATTTTATGTATTATTCGTTCCAGTTTCCAAAATAAACTGTGAGTAAAAGAGCAATTTGTTTGAATGAGAACACTAATTTGGATTGCTGGCTGAATTTTCCATCTCCTTTCAATTTGGCGCAAGCCATTTTTCACACTCTGGACAAAGAGCGTCAGTGTTCAGCCAAGCGTGAACAAAAATTTGTTTTGTTGATTGCACTTGATGGATAACACTATTGGGTTTCCATAGATATGAGAAAATCTTCCAAATATTTTGAAATGTAATTTAGACATTTTTTTTTAAGTGTAACTTTTTTGATACACCTTGTATATATATATATATATATATATATATATATATATATATATTCATAATTACAGTGAAATTTCGTATTCATGACACGCTGCAAGAGCAGGTTCGTTTCAGATGGACGTAGTTAAATTGACGTCGTCCCTTTTTTTTTTTTTTTTTTTTTTTTTTTTTTTTTTGCTGTCTTCATGCGACGGAATCCAAAGGGAAAACAAAATCCCTGGGTACAAGCAGACAAGTGCTCTGTGTATAGACATTTTTATGAACATGTGGACATCCAGCCAAAGAGCGGTCATGGGTGAGTGTATTCATGCTCGCACGAACGAGGCTATAGTTTGAGGTGAGTAAACCCTGTGAAATGTCGAAACCCTCAAGATCCAGTGTGCCGGGCCACTTGACGGCTCCGTGACAGCGCCTTGCCAAGGGCAACATCTGATCTTTGGGAGTCAGCGAAGCCCGGAGAGGATGAGATGACATCAAGAAAGTGGTCGAGGATCAAATGTTTAGAGATCCTTTTCCAGATAGCTGATTCATCTGAAGTTCTCTTTATGACCTCTATTCCATCGTTCTTGTCTCTTGTTTACTGGACCAGACTGATTTTTAATCTGAAGCCAGCCAACATGATGATACAACATAATGAAAATTCAGTTTGACACATCGTGTACTTTAGAAGAAAAATTCTCATCTCATGATATTCAAAACCATAACTAAAGACAGCAAGGCATTAATTCTGTGCAGATATCTCAAATTAAAACTTTACGTTGCTGATGAAGTCCACTTGTACAAACTATAAAGTAAGATTCCCAAACTAAATCTGCAACGTCATTTCAGTTTTCTCCCCGTTTCTCCAGTCCTTTTCTTCAAGTGGGTATGGTAACTTTTTAAAAACTTGTTCAGCGTATAGAAGAGATCTGTAAATACATGTGGAGGTCACATTGTCGTTTGCATGGACATTTTTCTGCTGTAGATATTTGTTTGTTGTTGTTTGTTTACTTATAGGAAATGAGTGCCTAACGCAACCTGGTATGAACTAGCTGTCTGAATAAGATAGAGTCTCAAAACCTGTACGCATACAGCGTCGCCGTTCTGCTGTAAGGCTGGGAGTGTCTTCAGTATAATATTTTTCACGAGTATGTAGTGCTTCTGTCAGGCTCGATCCCAGCTATCATAACGGATGTGTCTTATTATATTTGTTTGTCCCTAGCACAACGGCGTAGCCAGGATTTCATCTTAGGGGGGGGGGGCGGTTAGTCTGCGAGGGAGCGAAGCGACCGAGCCCGAGCGAGCGGAGCGAGCGAGGGGGGGAGGGTGTGGGAGGGGGTGTCCCCCCTCCCACGGTGAGAACTTTTTGCATTTTGATGTTGCAAATGGTGCAATTTGATGCATGTTTTTGCGCGTTTCATCGACGTGAAACAGTCCCACTTGCTTAAGGTACGTAGCAGTTTATTTTGATGTAGATTATTATTGAACAATTTGCCCATAAAACGGTATAATTTAAATACACTTCTTGTATTAATTCTTGTCACTGAATATCATGAACGCCACTGAACCCGAGCGAGCGAGGCGAGCGAGGGGAGAGGGGAGGGTGTGGGAGGGGGATGTCCCCCCTCCCACGGTAAGAACTTTTTGCATTTTGATGTTGCAAATGGTGCAATTTGATGCATGTTTTTTGGCGTTTTGTCGACGTGAAACAGTCCCACTTGCTTATGGTAGCAGTTTATTTTGATGTAGATTATTATTGAACAATCTGCCTATAAAATGGTATAATTTAAATACACTTCTTGTATTAATTCTTTTCACTGAATATCATGAACGCGACTGAACCCGAGCGAGCGGAGCTAGCGAAGGGGGAGGGGAGGGTGTGGGAGGGGGTTTCCCCCCTCCCACGGTGAGAACTTTTTGCATTTTGATGTTGCAAATGGTGCAATTTGATGCATGCTTTTGCGTGTTTTAACGAGTTGAAACAGTCCCACTTGTTTAAGGTTGCAGTATATTTTGATGTAGATTATCATTGAGCAATTTGCCTATAATATGGTAGGATTTAAATACACTTCTTGTATTAATTCTTTTCACTGAATATCATGAACGCCACTGAACCCAAGCGAGCGGAGCGAGCGAGGGGAGAGGGGAGGGTGTGGGAGGGGGGTATCCCCCCTCCCACGGTAAGAACTTTTTGCATTTTGATGTTGCAAATGGTGCAATTTGATGCATGTTTTTGCGCGTTTCATCGACGTGAAACAGTCCCACTTGTTTAAGGTAGCAGTATATTTTAGTGTAGATTATTATTGAACAATCTGCCTATAAAATGGTAAAATTTAAATACACTTCTTGTATTAATCCTTTTCACTGAATATCATGAACGCGACTGAACCCGAGCGAGTGGAGCGAGCGAGGGGGGAGGGGAGGGTGTGGGAGGGGCGGGGGGGGGGGGGTGTCCCCCTCCCATGGTAAGAACTTTTTGCATTTTGATGTTGCAAATGGGGCAATTTGATGCATGTTTTTGAGCGTTTTATCGATGTGAAACAGTAACACTTGTTTAAGGTAGCAGTATATTTTGATGTAGATAATCATTGAACAATTTGCCTATAAAATGGTATCATTTAGATAATCTTTATGTATTAATTCTTTTCACTGAATATCATGAACGCGACTGAACCCGAGCGAGCGGAGCGAGCGAAGTGGGAGGGGAGGGTGTGGGAGGGGGGTGTCCCCCCTCCCACGGTGAGAACTTTTTGCATTTTAATGTTGCAAATGGTGCAATTTGATGCATGTTTTTGCGTGTTTTAACGAGTTGAAACAGTTCCACTTGTTTAAGGTTGCAGTATATTTTAGTGTACATTATTATTGGACAATTTGCCTATAAAATGGTATCATTTAAATAATCTTCTTGTATTCATTCTTACACTGAATATCATGAACGCTGTCTGTTCAGCAATCAAACAGAAAAGGCATGCACACGAGGGTGTAGATAGGGGCATATCCCCTCCCACACGAAGGTGATTTTGCGTTTTCAGACCTGAAATTCAGCGATCTGGTGCAAATTTTTGGTGCAATACTTTTTCATCGAAGTGTTAAAATCACGGAATTTAGCTCTTATTCCGAATGTGCACCATCTGTGTGTATGTATAAAGTCTAGTGAGGTAGAGCTTAGCGGAAGGGGGATTCCCCCGTTTTTAGAATTGAAATAAAGCGATCTGGGTATAGCCACAGTCTACTTCTATGTATGGTGGAAGGTGGGGGGGGGGGAGGGGCGGGCGAGCAGGGAGAAGGCGTGGGCGAGTGTTATCTCCACCCTTCCCTTCCGATGGAGCTTTTGCCTTTTTAAGGTTGAAATTGAGATATCTCGTATACGCATATTTGATGGAATCAACATTTGGGAAATCACAAAAAAAAAAAAACTGATGGGGGAGGGGGACTGAGGGAGGAAAGGGTCGATTAAAAGGGGAAATTCCCCTTATACATGAGGGAACCTTCAGTTTTCGGAATATAAGTGATAAGTCTTGTGCACTCAGAATTATTCATAATTTGTTAGTAAATATAAAAAGTGTACTAAGCTAGGGAAAGAGGCACAGAGGGGGGGGGGGTTGGGAGGGGGATACCCCCTCCCAAGCACGAGAGATTTTGCATATTTTGAATTGAAATTCAACAATCTGGTGCACACTTTGAGTGAAATATTCAAAAAAAAATATCTTATTTGATGAAAGGTTGCAAAGGAGACCCGCTTCATGTGCATGCATACAGTATACACGCATTTTTTTTTCCGCCTCCCAAATCCCCGGTCCAAATCTTAGGGGGGGGGGGGGGGGGCGACCGCCCCCATCGCCCCCCCCCCCCCTGGCTACGCCAGTGCCCTAGCATCCTCATTTTCGCGAAGATGTGAATTCCGTATCGACTCAAAAGGAACACTCGCTATAAGGGTTTACTGTTTCCCTATACAGATTGAAACATGATGACGTGGTTACTTTTTATTGAGGTCCAAATGTGCTTGAGTGTACACTGGTGTATATGTGTGCGTGTTTGTATGTTTGTTTTATGCGCGCATCGACGGTAGAAATGAGACGTTTATATCAATAAACAGCATTCATTTATGTAGAAATGAGACGTTTATATCAATAAATAGCATCCATTTAAGAGGAAAAACCTCATAACGTCATACAATGTAATATATTAAATGCATTGGACTTCGTGTCTAGAATATAAAAGTAGTGCATAAAAAGCCGCAGAAAGCTGCTTATCCAATAAGAACGAGCCCATGGAGTAGCACTGAGTCAAAATGGGCCTGAGCATTAGATCATATCAGAATGTTAATTAGAGACAAAATGACAAAAAAAGAGACGTACACTTGGACTACAGACATAACAACCAAAATTATATTTCTTCTGGTTTGTGCATTGTTTGTACAATTAGCTATTACTTTTGTGTTATAAAACCGCGATCTTTTGTGATAACTCACGAAAGCATAAATCAGTCAAGGATACGATATCAGTCTCTTCGCTTTGAGAACACGATATTAAATGCATTAATAATCTCTTCTAGTTCATTTCATTCAGCATTAAGAGGGATGTGATATATGACAAGGCAAACTTTATATCCGTTAAAACCAGTCCTCTCTCTCTCTCTTTCTCTCTCTTTGTATGTATGCATATATATATATATTGTAACAAAATTTGGTTGAATCGATTGTTATTAATTGCTTCCAACTACAACTTGTTAAAATCGATTGTAATTAATTGTTTCCAATTACAACTTGTTAAAATCGATTGTACGTTTAACAGTAAAAGAGGGCGTCCTATTTATTTCAACAGTAGTGCCGTATACCGTACTCTCAATAGTCGTTGTTATGGGATAATTAATTATCATGATTTAAACATTGATGTTAAATAATTAGTTATACTGTTGGAAATTTATGAGTTGGCGCCATCGTAGTATTTACATGTTTGTTTTAGCCGTCGGTACATACCGTTAGATGGAACGATGAACCCCAAATATGTTTAGAATCAATAATTATGTCGAATTTACTAACCATGACATGATAATAGGTTATTTGATCGATATCCGGAGGATTCGCTCTGCACTATAAGGCCGTGCGGGATTGCATCCTCTATCCTTCTTCTTAAAAGGGCATTGTACCGGTTTTTTATTTTTTTATATGTTGTTCTTTTAATTCTAAAACACCCAGCGGTGCAAACAGATTCAAAATTTCATAACGATTTAGTCCGTAATTTCATTTTGAAAATGGAAATTTTTGGGCGAGAATTATGCTAATGAGCTGACGAGCCCGGATGTCGTGATGTCACAGGTGCCAAATATATCACTGATTACAAGCCCTCGCATACGCGTGCGTTAAATCGTGCCGAGTAGCAGACGACGCTTAGGCCCAATTTAGCTAGCAGGCGGCACTTGTGTACTGTCCTATCCATGCAGCTGTCTCAAATTTCGCTGAACCAAATCGCACCAAAATTACAGGATATACGTCAAAGCATATTTCAAAATAATGTATTATGTTTGAACGAAATCGGTAATCGAGAAGTATCAATATTGACGCCGATTTTCAAGTTGTCACTAAAAAAAACTCACTCTTCGCGAGAGATCTTGGTAAACGCGACATGCACAATCTAGAACTGAAGTTAGCCGACTAGTCCTGTGCGAACGGGGAATTTGCGCGGGAACTAAACTAAAAAATGTCATGATTTTAGCAATTTGTGTGATTTACGAACTATATTTTTCATTCAACTTAACTCAAATAATTTTTAAATTGATTCTTTGCTCCCGATTACTTGAAAGATTTGTCTCATGATATTAGATGGCTAACTTCAGTCTGTGCGTGCGCAGGCAAGTAGGGCTACTACGCCGCGATAACTCTTGTTTAGTCGTACAGTCTCTACAGAGCAGATTGTTTTTAGCGACAACAGGAAAGTCGACAACTTCACTTACGCTTCCCGACTTGCTATTTGGTTCCAATTAGCGTGAGCAAGTGGACATGAGTCATAAAATATTTCTTGTGATTTTGGTGCAATTTGGTTAAGTGAATTTTGAGATATCTACATGGATACGGAAGTACTCTAGCACTTTGACCGAAAGATCGGTCTGTATCTGTCCGTCGGGGAATGTTCCGCGGAGACTGCGTCTGGCTTCACGGATCCCCTCCGTATACAGACCGAAGTCAATGATTGCGGCTCCTGTGTGGAGCAGTCGCGCACAGATCAAACGTTACGATAAACCAAATTTCAGACAGCTTTTTTACCTTCAAACAAGTATGACATGACATGACACATTATGCAGCAATATTTGGGATAAATTTCTCACATTGTGCAATCGAAATACTGATGTACTCACATAACCTCGGTTATAATGCAGAAATTTGATCGATATCGCAACATCGCCGTTCGCGAGCAGTAAGTCGCCATTTTGAATCTGTAACAATTGCTAAGCCAATCACATGCGAGGTACCTGTTTTAGTAAAACAAACACGTAGAAACTACCTCGCATGTGATTGGCTTATAGATTCATAGTGTATGTTTCGGCAGTTTGAATGTGACGACGCGACAGGCTGTGTTTTACGTTGAAAATTCTACTAAAATGTTGGATTATTCATTAATCTGGTGAGTGTAACGTATTCTTAAAAAAATAATTTCACCATACAAGCTTAAATTTGCCGACCTAGGGCCGTGAATTAGACGCAATCGAGAAGGGTGAGGTACCTCACCCAATTTTCCATAGAGACAGTGGTTAAGAACATCCACACAGCAATGGGTACTGCAACCTTCCGTCTGTCTACGGAGGACAGCGTTAATGGCAAAATATAAAAGAGTCCTCCGGACAGACGGATCTTTCTGTCTATCTAGCACTATGCCTACACCAGCGCTTGGATCGCGAAGCGGCGGCACTGTTTGTTTCTACGTGGTCAGGCCACTCTTCCGAGGTATGGGCCATGGCTCGTACTAAAACTAGATCTAAGTTAGTCCTTGGTGTTAATACGACCACAATGAGATTTATCTCGACTACAAAAACATTGAAAATCCATAAAGCAGATACCTTACCTGCAAAATTCAGCACAGAAACAACAGGGCCTGCAGCACAAGGGCCTAGATCTAGCGGCAACGCTAGACCTTGGAGTCTGGACTTTCGTCTGGACTTTCTTCAAGTTCTGGCAGCAAGGGTAAGTATTGCATACTAAACCGTTTACTAGTACACTGTGCCTATTATATAGCGCTGTGCACGTACAGCTGTCGACGGGCGGGCGAGTAGAATCTTCTCGGTCCTTGACTGCTCACTAGTCCTAACGTTAGTCCTAGTTCTAGTCTAGCGTCTCTACTGAGTGCCGTTTTCTTCTAACTAGGCGTAAACCGTGATTGCCGTTGACTATTTTTTGGATTTAGATTTTAAGAATCACTCAGTCCTCATCTTCGTTAGATAGTTTGAACTGTGATGTCGAACCATTATCGCTCATCATCAATGCATACTAGTTAGTGCAACGTTACTTACACACAGTTTTCTATGGGCAGCACGTTCGGACATGATGCCAATTTCATTTTGCATATCTGGAATATTCCCCACAAATTTGATCTAAATAAAAAGCTTTTGAATAGATTCCTTTTAAAAATTAATGAATATTGTTTAACATGTTTATTTCAGCTCCATATTGCAATTTTACTAAATAACAGTTTTTGCAGTACTTCGTGTGAGATTTCATCAGTAAATTGACATGTGTAGTTCGTTTTGCTAAAGTTGGAGGTTGGCACCTGTGACGTATGCCAAATTGTGTGGATCGTTCCTTGGCTTGCTCGTTTTCATTTTTTTCAAAAAATCATTACAGGCTTATCCTGGGTTGTAGAATCCTCTCTTTCCAGTTGTAGGCGTCAAAAAATGTAGATTAGAATTATCAGACAAGTAGAAAATGTCAGTACAGGTTTCTTTTAAGGAAAGGAAGCATATAAACTGGCCGCTGTCCGACTACGTCGCCAGCAAGTAGCCCGTAGCACTAACAGTACAGTAAGTGTTTGCATGAGTTCATTTGCTTTTGTTTCATTGCTGCTTGGAAGCACCAAGTAAACTGTTTATACATTCATTCAACGTTTGACTCTTTAGACTCTTTCTTTGAGTTTGACTTATAAAGCAAGTAGTACTTAGTGGTGGCACAAGCAGTGGAGTTCTACCAGCAAGCAGCATTGGATTTCGGGTAGTGGTAATGTGACTTGTCGCATAGTCCGTACCCAATCCAAGTGCCAGTCGTCGCCGTTGGATTTCGGGTATAATGGTAATGTGACTTGTCGCATAGTCCGTACCCAATCCAAGTTCCAGTCGTCGCTATTGGATTTCGGGAATAGTGGTAATGTGACTTGTCGCATATGCCCGTGCCCAATCCAAGGTCCAGTCATCACATTACCTTGTGCCACCACATAGTTGTGAAATGTGTTCCACGAGTTGGTAGCAGAACATGGTAGCACAACATGGTAGCAGAACTTGGTAGCAAACTTTGGTAGTAGAACTTGGTAGCAAATGTTGGTAACAAAAATAGGTGTACCAATTTAACATCCTCAACAAGAGACGCTTGGGAGTGAGATACGTTAAGTGATGATGAACTTGTATGTATGCCGCTTGTGTTGGTGAACTGCTTCTGACCCAACATGTTACATGGTAGACATAGACTAGTAGTTTTAGTAATTTAAAAGGGATCGTTGTAAACTGCAACAAAACGAACCCCGCCTACTCGGCCATCCTGACACGGCTCGCGGAGACATTTGTACAAACAGGCAAATACACTCTCTTAATTCACGACAAGAAGGCGAGTTCGTCACACATGGTGTCAGGAGTGGGATCCCTAGTTAATAATTTTAAGATAGGTAAATGTAATTGAATCTGTTACCACGATGGCACACGGAACATCATTATTGGAACTTTCACGTTTGCTGGAGAGCCGAATAAGTGAAATCGACGACTTAATCATCAAGGTATCTGAGTCGGTACGCAAACAAACTGGAGTAGCACCAACTTCGGTCATGTCTAATTCACGCTGCTCACCGATGACACTTCATGGAGGGAGCCCTAACCCGTCACCACCGTTACGCCCGCCAGTAGTACAACCTCAGTTGTTTGGAGACTCAAATGTGGATGTAGAGTGGTCGGCTCCGCCTTCATCGAAGCTACTTCAGAAGCAGTCGCCTCCACCACATACAAGTGAACAAGCACTGGGATGTGGGGAACAATCAGATGTTATGCCACACCAGTTTGTTTCGAACTCACACCAAGCAGGGCCATCATATCTACCGACAATGCGGCAACGACAGCTGACTGAACCAGGATTGTCACGAGTAACAATGACTCAACCACCTGGCCCAGCACCTCCCTTGGAAATCCGAGCGACAAGTACTCCGTGGCGACGCCCAGAGCTGTGGGACCAGGGACGCTACTATGTTGTACAAGGCAATAGAGCCCACAAGCCAGCTGTGACACCAGATCGATATGATGGCAAGGGACCAGTGCTGGATTACCTCAGCCATTTCGAAGCCTGCGCTGGTGTTAATCAATGGACAGAAGAAGAGGCTCTCCAATACCTGGCTGCCAGCCTCAAAGGAGCTGCTGTCAAAGTCCTAGTTCAACAGACGGGACGTCATTTGACGTATCAAGAATTGGTTAACCGCCTCAAGCACCGGTTTGGCCCTGTTGGACACTCGGAAATGTTCTTGGCAGAACTGCGCACCAGGCGACGCAAACCCAAAGAAAGCCTACAAGAGCTTGGGCAAAGCATTCGCGAACTTACAATCATGGCTTATCCAGAGTTCGGGGAAGCAGGCCAAGACAGGTTGGCTCGGGGTCACTTTCTCGATGCCTTAGTTGACCGGGAAATAAGAGCTGGCCTCTTCCGCGCCCAACCAACTACGCTCGATGAAGCAATTCAAGCAGCTCTGAATACGGAGGCATTCCTGCGAATGGAGAATGACCGCCGACAGTATAGCCGAATGTTGTCACCACAAGATGCAAAACAAGACAATGCGGTCACAAAGGACGAGGCAGCAGGTGACATGCCCATGGAAACTACTGCAAGCAGTGCCATCCCCATGATCGATGCAGTCAGCGATTTGATTAGAAGAAGAGAAAACGAGCAGCCAACACCCTTGCCTACCAAAGGGGCGACAATGAAGCCTGATGCACTCCCCCAAAGAAAGCAGAAGAAAGAGGACAGTAAGCTGGCTCACGACAGAAAGAGCACATCCAAGGAAGATACGAGTCCTGCCAGAGCCGGACGCACCCATGCTAACAAGGGAACAGGGTCATCTCAACTACCACCTCTTAGCTCCAGAGCTAAGCCCGTACCATCCACATTCCTGAAGGGCCTGTTCGTGGAGACGAAAGTAAATGGGAAGGAGGTGATGTTTCTCATAGACAGTGGCTCATCTCAGTCATATATCTCAGAAGCGGTGTACCTTCAGATGAGACCGGAGCGAAGAACGCCACTTGAAGCAGTAACAAACATTGTCTGCCAAGCAGATGGGTCTCAGCTAAAGACAAAAGGGCACGCAACAATGGAATTACAGCTGGGCTCCTACATCTTCCATGTGAACTTGGTGGTGGCTGATATTAAAGCTGATGGTATACTAGGCCTAGATCTGTTGATGGGTCTGCGAACCACGTTGGACTTCCACGCCATGCAACTGCACACACCATGGGTATCCCTCCCGTGTGTAAGCGAGGAGAGCCAGCACCACAGCTTCTGTTGTCGCATTGCTGTCAGCGAGACAAGCACCATACCCCCCTGTCACGAAGCAATACTCTTAGGGTTCCCAGCAAAACACAACAAAAGTATCCCCGAGGGCTTCGCATTATTGGAGCCACCAGACAACCCAACTGAGTTACTGCAAAAAGGCTTATTGGTTGCTCGGGCAGTTATCTCGACTGACTCGGGAATTCTACCAGTCCGGGTGTACAACCCAACAACGACGGCACTGACGTTGCCAACAGGAACAGTGGTTGCCAACCTAACCAGCATTGCCGCGAATGACGTGGAGGCCAATCCTTCCAAAGAAGGCATATCCCAGGGTTGTGTTCCCACACATTTGGAAGACTTGTGCCAACGCAGTCTGGTGGAGATACCTCCAGAAAAACATCACTCGGTATGTGAGCTTCTGAGGGAATACTCAGATGTGTTCTCTACAGGCCCAGCAGATCTAGGAAGGACAACCTTCGTGCAGCATACCATCAACACAGGTGATGCTAGGCCAATCCGCCAGGCTTCAAGACGCCATGCTCCCGGACAACGAGAAGAGATAGCCAGACAGGTTGACGACATGCTGACACAAGGTATCATCGAACCCACTGCCAGTCCCTGGGCATCAAATGTTGTTCTGGTCACGAAGAAGGATGGTAGTAAACGGTTCTGTGTAGACTACCGGCAGTTAAATGCAGTAACCGTAAAGGATGTATATCCTCTGCCACGCATCGACGACACGTTGGACGCCCTGAGCGAAGCCAAATGGTTTTCCACATTGGATTTAGCTAGTGGATACTGGCAAGTCCAGTTAGATGAAGATGCCAAGCAGAAATCGGCCTTCATTGCCAACGGTGGGTTATATGCCTGGCGAGTGATGCCCTTCGGACTTACAAACGCCCCGGCAACCTTCGAGCGACTGATGGATCGGGTTCTGGCAGGGCTGACTTGGGAGGTCCTTCTCGTGTACCTAGATGACGTTATCGTCTATGGAAGAACTGTCGACGAGGAGGTGGCAAGGCTTAGGATTGTTTTCGAACGACTACAAAAGGCAGGCCTGAAGTTAAAGCCATCAAAATGTCATCTGTTTCAGAGAAGTGTCAACTACCTCGGCCATGTCGTGTCAGCTGACGGAGTTAGCACCGACTCCAACAAGACGAAGGTCATAAAGGAGTGGCCTACCCCTACGACGACAAAGGAGGTGAGGAGTTTCATCGGCCTGGTGTCTTACTATCGTCGCTTCGTCCAAGGATTCGCAACCATTGCCAAGCCTCTGCATGAGCTAATGCAGAAAAACAGACAGTTTCACTGGACCGATGCATGCCAGTCTGCATTCGAAGAACTGAAGATGAGACTGACATCTCCACCAGTCTTGGCATACCCTAACCCAGATGGTCCCTACATACTTGACACGGATGCAAGTGACACCGGTGTCGGAGCCATACTTTCCCAGGTACAAGGGGGCGTAGAAAAGGTCATTGCCTACGCGAGTCGCAGCCTACACAAAGAAGAAAAGAATTACTGTGTAACAAGAAAGGAACTACTGGCGGTAGTATACTCCCTGCGACAATTTAGGCAATACCTCTATGGACGACATGTAACCATCCGGACAGACCACGGTTCCCTCCAATGGCTGGTTCACTTTAAGGATCCACGGGGCCAGCTTGCTCGCTGGCTTGAACAAATTTCAGAGTATGACATTGACATCCAGCATCGACAGGGCCGCAGCCATGGGAACGCAGACAGTTTGTCCCGTCGCCCATGCAAGCAATGTGGGCGTGTAGAACCAGATGGACAACCTGAAGTAAGGGTGCTTACTGCTAGGCCGACGGACAAACCTGTTGGTAACTTACAACAAGAGGACTGTGACATTGCCCCAATATACAAGGCAAAGCAGGCGGGCCTCCTTCCTACTTCTCAGGAGGCTGCAGCATGGTCGGAACCAGCAAGAAGACTACTGGATCATTGGGAGGCCCTAGAGATCCATGATGATACTCTCTATCGCCGCTGGGAATCATCGGACGGAAAGGAAACAACCAAACAATTGATCCTTCCAAAGCCCTTGAAGGCCGAGGTAGTGTCCACTATCCACTCAAGTGGCCACTTTGGGTTGTCCAAGTGTCTGGGGAAAGCAAAACAGAAATACTACTGGGTTGGCATGGCTGCTGACTTCAGATCAGAACTGAGAGAGTGCAATATTTGTGCCAGAAGGAAGTCCCCTGCAAAAAGTGTCAAGGCCCCATTGCAGCAACGCATCAGTGGTTCACCTATGGAGAGGATTGCATTAGACATACTCGGACCACTGCCAGTCACCACCAATGGAAACAAGTATGTCCTCGTCATCGGGGATTATTTTACCAAATGGTGTGAAGCCTACGCCATCCCAGACGAAAAGGCAGAAACAGTAGCAGAACGCATGGTGACAGAGTTCATCTGTCGGTATGGCGTACCAAGGCACATTCATTCTGACCAAGGAAGGAATTTCATTTCTGAAGTCTTTACCGAAGTCTGCCGGCTGCTAGGAGTAAAAAAAACTCGTACAACAGCATATAACCCGAAGTCAGACGGACTGGTGGAGAGGTTTAACCGTACACTCCTTGGCGTGCTGGCAACTCTCCTCGATGCAGAAAACCACGAACGGGACTGGGACCAACTCCTTCCTTTTGCAACTGCGGCATACAGGAGCTGTCCTCAAGCATCGACCGGCGAAACCCCAAATATGTTGATGCTGGGACGAGAGGTTCTCTCCTTGCTGGATGTAGCGTTGCTTTCCCCCGGAGAAGTGGCTCCAGAAAAGACAGAGTATGCTTCTGCGTTACGGAGACGCATGGATCAGACACATGAACGTGTGAGACTGAAGCTGAGCACAGCGGGACGACACCAGAAACGTTATTATGACAGGAAGGCTGTGCCCGCCAGTCCTGAAGTAGGGACCTTTGTGTGGTTACGGAAGAAAACACGTCAGAAAGGACAATGCCCAAAGCTGCAAGTCCGTTGGCTAGGACCATACCTTGTCGTATCACGACTTTCTGCAGTGACATTCCGCGTCCAACGTTCCCCCCGTGCCAAGTGTGTGGTAGTACATGTAGACAGACTTAAGCCTTACATAGGAAAACAGCTAGAAACCTGGACATATCCTGAGTCACACGATAATACTGAACAATAGTAATGCGTCCTTCATGTGAACTTGAAATACAACATATCTGATGAAACTAATGAACTGTTAATATTTATGTTTTTCAGGCATTCAGGATGTCTCAGAGAGAAGCATATCAGTGCGGACTGTGTGACAAAGCATACAGCAAAATAGCCTCGCTCAAAAGACACGTGACTGAGGCACATGAGAAAAAGTTCCGGTGTGACCAGTGTAGTTTTACGACGGGTAGGAAGACTACTCTTGAGAAGCATGCCGGGACCCACGCCACAGCGCCATCACGGGTCTACAACCACACACCCGTGTTCTCGGGAAACGCTAATGGCCCACGGTATCCACGTCCTTTCAATAATTCGCACAACCGTTCCCCTCCGAGATGCTCCCGGGACCCAAGGAGGTCTGCCAGTCCTCCTCGCTCTTCTCCAAGACCACCTGCCAGTCCTTCTCGTCCTTCTCCCCGACCGCCTATCAGCTCCTCGAAATATACATCTCCTCGTACCCAGAGCCCCTCACCAGTGCGACGTACCCGGTCTCCGGAGAGACCATCCAACCACCAACCTCGATCCCGGAGCCGCTCCCCTTCGAGGCATGATCGTCCCCCGCGTACTCGGAATCATTCGGGCACTCCGTGTCTGGATGAGAGGGAAGACTTTCCCCATGTCAGCTTCTCTGCATCCAAGGGGCAGCCCGGACCGAGTAGCAGCAGGGAAGAAGCACCATCCACCGCTATTACACCGGCGTTGGAGGTGATAGACCTTTGCACATCGGCCCGACCGCGTCGCCCGCAGAGTCCACCGCCTGTCCAGAAGCATTGCACCGTGGCCACACAGACCCCTCCGGAGGGAATGCTGCGGCACTACATAAACGGAGTCCGCAAAGATTGCAGGGAGGATATGCAGGAGACGAGAGCAGAAGTATTCACCCTTCGACCAGGCTACCGGCTCCTCCGCACGACAGAGAGACTGTTCGCTCCACATGGGGAGATTGTGGAGGTCATCAAAGAGGAATTCGTTATGGACAAGTAGTCATATTGGACAGCTTGACAAAGAAAAACTGTAGCTGTAACATTGTCATATGACTGTACCTAGACTTGTAGTTACCAAACCCACAATTGATCTCGTAGTTATACGTTCCTGATATCTGTTCTATATTTCTCTTAAATTCGGCTCCAGGGACGAAGCCTGCATGGGGAGGGCAGCCATGTAACAAAATTTGGTTGAATCGATTGTTATTAATTGCTTCCAACTACAACTTGTTAAAATCGATTGTAATTAATTGTTTCCAATTACAACTTGTTAAAATCGATTGTACGTTTAACAGTAAAAGAGGGCGTCCTATTTATTTCAACAGTAGTGCCGTATACCGTACTCTCAATAGTCGTTGTTATGGGATAATTAATTATCATGATTTAAACATTGATGTTAAATAATTAGTTATACTGTTGGAAATTTATGAGTTGGCACCATCGTAGTATTTACATGTTTGTTTTAGCCGTCGGTACATACCGTTAGATGGAACGATGAACCCCAAATATGTTTAGAATCAATAATTATGTCGAATTTACTAACCATGACATGATAATAGGTTATTTGATCGATATCCGGAGGATTCGCTCTGCACTATAAGGCCGTGCGGGATTGCATCCTCTATCCTTCTTCTTAAGGAAAGGAAGCATATAAACTGGCCGCTGTCCGACTACGTCGCCAGCAAGTAGCCCGTAGCACTAACAGTACAGTAAGTGTTTGCATGAGTT
Organism: Diadema antillarum; assembly: GCF_040938485.1. Taxonomy (NCBI): domain Eukaryota; kingdom Metazoa; phylum Echinodermata; class Echinoidea; order Diadematoida; family Diadematidae; genus Diadema; species Diadema antillarum. The sequence continues at coordinate 1,728,089 of NW_027271177.1, forward strand.
CATTTGCTTTTGTTTCATTGCTGCTTGGAAGCACCAAGTAAACTGTTTATACATTCATTCAACGTTTGACTCTTTAGACTCTTTCTTTGAGTTTGACTTATAAAGCAAGTAGTACTTAGTGGTGGCACAAGCAGTGGAGTTCTACCAGCAAGCAGCATTGGATTTCGGGTAGTGGTAATGTGACTTGTCGCATAGTCCGTACCCAATCCAAGTGCCAGTCGTCGCCGTTGGATTTCGGGTATAATGGTAATGTGACTTGTCGCATAGTCCGTACCCAATCCAAGTTCCAGTCGTCGCTATTGGATTTCGGGAATAGTGGTAATGTGACTTGTCGCATATGCCCGTGCCCAATCCAAGGTCCAGTCATCACATTACCTTGTGCCACCACATAGTTGTGAAATGTGTTCCACGAGTTGGTAGCAGAACATGGTAGCACAACATGGTAGCAGAACTTGGTAGCAAACTTTGGTAGTAGAACTTGGTAGCAAATGTTGGTAACAAAAATAGGTGTACCAATTTAACATCCTCAACAAGAGACGCTTGGGAGTGAGATACGTTAAGTGATGATGAACTTGTATGTATGCCGCTTGTGTTGGTGAACTGCTTCTGACCCAACATGTTACATGGTAGACATAGACTAGTAGTTTTAGTAATTTAAAAGGGATCGTTGTAAACTGCAACAAAACGAACCCCGCCTACTCGGCCATCCTGACACGGCTCGCGGAGACATTTGTACAAACAGGCAAATACACTCTCTTAATTCACGACAAGAAGGCGAGTTCGTCACAATATATATATATATATATATATATATATATACATATAATCATGATTTCTTGAATGTATTGCACTAGATTTTTGTTCTTTTTTTTCATTTCAAATGCACGGAAGAGTTTGTGCCATTTTTATTAGTAAGTGTATTTATACAATAACATCGAGTTGTCGTTGTTTTGGCTATACAGGGGGTTTTCCGTGGAAGAATTAAAGAGCATGGTTCACGACTGTGAACTACAGTGTATAGTTAACTCAGTGATTGTCACGTGGTGCCTATGCGAGAAATCTTGCTGTAAAATCAAAAATACACAATTTACTATAATAACGTTTGTGTTTAAATGTGATTCAGCGTTAAACATTTCCATTCTTCAACTCACCTCTAATAGCAATAGTATAATTATGATTTATTGAAAATTCGTTTACAGCCATGCAGATGGCTATATTGCAGAATTTTATACATTCCCATTGAGTGTATAACATACATCATACATCTTCGTCAATCTTTCTTTATTCGTTATCGTATTATGTCATACACAGCCTGAACTTACATCGGACGTCTCTGATGACCACGCCATGAGCGGAGTTTTTCGTCCCACCACATCAGTGTGTTATGGCGGTGAGTTTCATAATTATACACCCCGACCCGTTCGTGTAGTTCAGTCTCTCTTTCCTGGTGAATGCTCTGCTATTCTACAGGAGGACAATCCACAGGGCGTAGGGGTCATACAAGACTCGATTTACTTGTCGTTGGCTCACAGCCGTGACATTTGACGACCTTGGCGAAAGGAAGTACCCCTGATTTCCCACAGAGCTGGTCACGAGCTTTCAGTTCGATGAATAAAAGAATATAGACAAATTAACGTATGAATACACAAGCACACTCTGACCCATGTGGCGAAACGGGCAAGTGTAATCAAACGTGATCCCACATGTGACAGATCGTGAAATATATACAGGAACGACGAGTATAATATAAGAGGACTGCTTGTATCAAAATACATGTATTCAGTAAAACAGACATGCGAACGAATTTCGGAAAATGTCTCAGACATCACCGACGCACAGGACTCTGCCTAATTTGCCTCAATATTCGATTCATGGGTCATAAAGGTAAGACATTCTGTCTGGCCGACAAAGTCAACAGTGGCGATCTTTATTTCCACCCTCGCAGTTGAATGAAACTTTTATATTGTAATGAATTTGGAATTTCTTTTTTAAATGCGTAATTTCAAGAATGCAACCTCTGTTTTCTTGAAATGTTAATTTAAAAAAAAATAGACATTATGCCTTGTCATGCGCTTGCTGGACTAGCAGGGGCAGAGCACAATACGTTTGCTTGAGTGTGAGGAGTGGTGTGCATGTATGTACGGCTATCTGAAAGATGACAATGTGAACATAATATAAGTCAATCTACATTCATTCATTCCTGTTATATTTTCATTTTCAAAAAATATGGGTAACACAAACGTCAAAATTATTGTATATACTTATAACATAGTATCACATAAGTACTGAGTACAGATATCTGTCAAAAAAATGCTAGCTGAGTTAAAACTTTTCAAGTTCATGATGATGATGATGATGATGATGACAGCAATAAGAACGACAATGATGGTAATGATAATGATGATGGTAATAAATATGGTAATCTTATCGATAATGATAATGATAACAATAATCATCAATATTGACAGTGATAACAATAATGATAGAATAGTGGTTATTTTGAGCTCTTTAAACTGCTGGGGCATAGGACAGTAAGACAGTAAGAACAAGCAGTATAGGTTATGACACTAAAGGGCTTTTTAAAGTTTTCCATTGAGGGCCCATACTGCATTGGTTAATATACGTCAAATCTTTATATGACAACCCCTCTGTTACGCCCAGTAGGTATATGAATTGAACCCAGCATTACAGTAGGCCTATAAAAGATATCTGAGTGCATAAAGAAACGTTTTGTGATAATGATAATGATAATGATAATGATTACAGCGGGTATTTACAACGAACTGATTTATCTCGTTCACATTGCACATTCCTTTTTATGGACGGCAAAGCTCAGCATTATAGCTGCAAGGTCGCACAGTATTGTCTAACCTGCATTGACCCCCACTTTGGTTGGTTGGGCACTGTAAGAATATACGAGTGGTCAAAACAATCACTATAACGTTAGGATTTATGGGGCACATCTAATGACTAGTTGACTGTTTAATTAACTGTACGATCGGTTGGTTATAGGGTTGTCCTTGCTCATGATTGCAAAGGGTTTAGTCTTTCATATTAACAATCATGACATTTAGTCACTATACTTTATAATCTGTTGAGAAGATAAACACTTTGTGCATCATGTTTGCGTAAAAGAAGTACATGTAGTAGGAATTACCATCAACTTTCCTTTTCTTAATTGTCTTTGAGTGTGCTTATGCGCGGTTTCCAGTTAGGTCTATCAGATGGTGCAATAATTCATAAAACTTTTGTGAAGACAATATGCGATAAAATAATAACCAAGTAAACTCTTGGTTATTAAAATCCATCGGTGAGACTCAACGTGGGGTTTTTTTTTTCAATCTTTATACGCAAGACACGAAGGCCCTTAGAAGGCTTTCCGCTTAATGAAATCGGTGCTTTGTCGTCTCTTCCTCGGCGTAGTGTCGGGGAAACTTACTCTGAGCAATCCCAGGGGCTGGCCTTGAAACGACAGCCACAGAAATTAGTATTCCATCAATCGATTCAGAGCAGTGCGTTTCAACTCTTCAGGCATATAACGCACATACACAGAAACACACGGGTGGGGCACTGATGTATTGTCGGGTTGTGTCTGCCTATATTATACGACCTACACGTTCTCATTAGCCGGGACTGGTTTCGTGTGACAAATTCATCTGTGCGTGTTATAGAAGAGTTCCAGCGCCATGCCGCTTGCACGTCTGCAACCCTGGCGCGAGAGAAACTTTAATTTTGCAAAGGAGACAACAATATTCTCCATCTGAGACTTGGGAAAAGAGAGAAATATGCCCCTCCTTAAAGGGAGAAATCACTCTTTTATCAAGTTGATTTGTAATGGAAATAGAAAAATGTCAAACAAATTTTGGTAGACGTTTTCGTCAAAACGAGAAATGTAATGAGGAACATATGGAATATCAAAATTTCAAAGGCAACATTGTTGGTCTCAACTTAAAAATCACGCCAAGCACATGAGGTAATGGTATCATTGGCCCACAACTTCTACTTTGTTTGTAAACAGACGATATCATAAAACAAATTTGTGTCTTTTAATATGACAACTATTCAAATTAAAGTGTGACGTCATCACACATCTAGAATAATTTGATGAGTGATTTTTTTCTTTTTTTATTCATTCAAAAGAGGATTTGTATGGAAGATTTTTGTGCAGGTCAGTGAGAGGCGACGAATAAATAATGTTTAACTCATCTGATTTCCAAGTTTGTTTGTGACCGATGTTACTGTTCACTGAAAACAGGTGCAACTTTGATATTTCTGAATTTTATTAGGGCTTATATTTTTGCATCTATTCAAGGGCATTTTCGTTGTGCTAACTGATTGCTTATGGGCCTACTCAGTTTCGTATAAGTCAGCTAGAACAAGGCGCAGGGTTGTAGTCAAAGCGAAGCAAATGGCCAAGAACACAACTGTACGAAGTAAATTTTAACCATGCCGCGCTTGAAAGTAGGTGCTTGCATTGCTCTTTGACATGTTTGTTAGACGAATTATTTCGCCGGTCCGGCCATAACGCCCCCGTCAAGCCCCCCGCCTAAAAATGTCCCAGTGGTTAACTCCCGAAGCGCCTCGTTAGACGGGAAAAATCGAATCGCATTTCTTCGTGCGGCTCTCGAATCCTCGCTGTGTTCATGTTACAGCACGCACAAGCAGGGGGCATTCTTGCACATGGTCCCTGAGGGCGCCACTTAAGGCTGCTTTTTATAGCGCGTGTAAACAGTCATCATTTTCTTAGGCGGCAAAAAGTTCACACTGCTCCGGGTGAAGAGTCTTGTCCGTGGAGTCCAACCCCGCCTTGAAGCCTTCCAGCTAACATTAATGCCAACTGAAGTGACATTCGGGTAAGGAGGGCGAGGAGAGGTCAAGCAAGGGGGCCGGAGCCAGGCTGGTTTTCAGAAGGCGTCACCGAGATATAGTAGTATTCTCTCCAGTCCACGTACGCTCCAACATTTCGTGCAACGGTCATGGCGGTATAAAGTTGTTTGTGAGTTGTTTCACAAACCACTTGACGGCCTATGCATACATACATTGTAAACGTTATTTGCTGATGGATATGATATTATTTTCTTTGAGTGTAATCCTGTTCAGATGAGTGTCTGGCACTGATTACAGTTTGGTACAAATCTTTTGACATTATTGACTCACATTATAGGCCTATATCCATGAATCATCAGCTGGTCGAGCATGATATTCAATTCCACTTTTCATATCAATATGGCATCATGGCAGTGGAGATAATATTGCCTGATGGTATAAAGGGAAGTTGAGCAGAAGATAGATAGATGATAGATAGATAGATATATAGATAGAGATAGATAGATAGATAGATAGTTAGAGATAGATAGATAGATAGATAGATAGATAGATAGATAGATAGATAGATAGATAGAGATAGATAGATAGATAGATAGATAGATAGATAGATAGATAGAGATAGATAGATAGATAGGCCTGGATAGATAGATAGATGGAAATCGAGAGGGACAAAGTGAGATATATATTTCAATAAAGCGAGATTGTTTGTGGGCAACATATCAACAGTCAATACCTCTATCGATGCTGACAAAAGGACAGGAAGACGAAGAGCTGCTATTTGAATGTTTGAGAGATGCCTTCAGCCTGTGACGTCACTTGCTGCGGAAGTAATGTGTCTTTCTTAGGGCTGGAGGTCATACGTAATGTCACTGTCCTGTGTAGAGTCAGGATGAAATTTGTTTTCCTTATACCTGAGTCTTCCCTTTGCGGCTTCAAATTCGATGAACAATATGAGTGACATTACAGACACATGTTTTTGTGTTTTGCTGTTGTCATTGTTGTTGCTGTCGAAGTGGCCTCAGTAAAATTTGTAAGAAGACTGTCTTGTTGACATTCATGACTTTTCTTACTAGTTGTGCGTATATTTTGATTGTTCCATCGCTATCAGGGGATGCGTGTATTCAAACTCTCCTTCCTGTTTGTTATTATGGCACCTCATTTTTTCTTTGTGTGTGTGTGTGTGTGTGTGTGTGTGTGTGTGTGTGTGTACTGCGCTGCGTGACGTAAACCAAACATTGAATGTTGACAGGCACCATCAGGCTTAGGCTGCGTTCATGCGAAACTAGAATTGCGTTTCTAAACACGTTTAGTCGCTAAACGTGTTTAGTTGCGTTGCGTTCATGCGATTTTTTCCATTTAAACGCGTTTCAAAACGCCGATCTGAAACGCGGAAAATAGGGCGTTTTGAATCATGATTCAGCCAGAATCACGATCGCAGAAACCGCATGAACGCAACCGTGATTTCAATCATGATTCTATGACGTCATTGTGCGTTGTGCGCATGCGTGTCTCGAGGGGTATCCCACAGCTTCTTGCTCTGTTCGCGTGCTTGTGTACGTCTTATGAATCGTGTGTTTCGGTACCATACTTGCACTTATTTGTTTACATCAACGCCATACACCGATTCTATGCTAGTATCTAACGTTAGCTGTTTAATATGATAATACATGTAATTACTCTCCGATTGAGTTGATAAAAGTAATGCCTGCAGCGCTGTGTCTACCTAGGGAAACGATTGGAGAGACGAAGAATTAGGATTATTCCCTTCTGTGGGCAGAGCCTGAATGCCACACCTTAGTATCGGAAAGTATTCACTGAAATTAAAACGTAAAGGCCTATAATAACTGACTGATCAGTTGGCATAAGGAGGTCTGGCTCGAGTTGCAGAAACTGCGCAGTGCGCTGCGCAATGGCAAAGGATGAGCAGAGCCAGAATCAGCATTGCGAAAGCCCGCATGAACGCTCTTCCGCTGAGACCGTGATTTGAAACGCCGTTTTGAATCATGATTCATGTTTGTGATTCTGGCTACGAAATTCGCATGAACGCGGCCTTAGTGTTTGGCGAATATCTACTGCGTTGTTGTATCAGTGCTAAACAGAGCTCCAAAGGGATTCGTGTTATGTGCGTCTCGAGGTATAAATAGCACTTCAGCCAATACATCGCGTAAAATGTCTCTATATACTACGTATTAAAGCCCACACAAAACCGCGTAGATATGATAGCAAACAAGTGACTGCCTTAATGAAGTTGACTACACAGCCATACACACACAAACACAAACAAACAAACAAACAAACAAACAAACAAACAAACAAACAAACAAACAAAAAGAAAGGTAGACAAAGTAAAGGGGATAAGGGGAATAGATCTAAGCAAAAGTCCCCCCCCCCCCAATTAGGATATGTAGCATTGTATACAATATCGCAAAATGTAAATGAAAAGCAATGAACTGTCGTGACTCATAACATCGTTAAGAGTCAAGACAGTGACAAAAGATGCGTAATACAACAAAAGTTGTTTAATAACACGAAAAACAGAGAAATGAGGCCAGGAAAAAAAAAGGATCAAATAAAGTCTATTCAAGTGACCTTAATAGAATTTTTGCATAGTCTTGGAAACATTGTGGAAGATGTATATAAAAATGATAGAAACATGTGCAGAAGAATGTGATTTGATGATTTCATGTTGGTTCGTGAAGAAGGGCATGCTACAGAAAAAAAAAGAAAGGATTATATCCCATGTTTGTCGATACGTCATTCCAGCATTGCCATGGGAAGCTAGCTACCTCCAGCGAACACATTTAATCAGATTACAGCCCTTGTTTATACGTAATAGCATTATGGAAAACCGAGAACTAGCATTTTTACTATTGTGTTATCTTAAGGAGGGCACGAAGCATGTTTCCTCTTGGCCTTTGAAAACTGAAGAAAAAAAAACACGCGGAAATTTCTACTAGTATGTAATTTGCATTCCTAGAGTAATTTCCCTAGTATCGCGGGAAGTATATTAGGAGAAATGCTGCTCCTTTGGAATAATTGTTATTTTCTCCTACGTAATTTGCGTCGCTTTGCAGCGGTGCCGGCGGCGGAATCATGTACTGAGTATGATGATTCAGCTGCAGCGAAATGATACAAGATGAGGGAGAAAAGAGGGGGGAGGGATGAAAGACAAGCAGACAGGCAGACAGAAAGGACAAGAAAAAGATAACAACCACTGACAGTAGAAAAGACAAAAGGACCAAACTGTGAGTGTGCAAAAGCATTGTGCAACCAACAAAAATGATCGTTTTTGTTTTACCAAGTATGTATAACAACATCAATTTTCGTATCTTTTAACGAATATGACGCCCTTTTGATACAAACACTGCGATTTTTGAAATCTCACGTTTTATAGCTTGTTAAACTGGCATTGGTCGTTTAATTTTGCGTGTTATCATTGTGACCGTATAATTCTATTATCACCATTATCTTTATTACCACCATCATCATTCTTTTCATTATCAGAATTATTATGTACTTACTCATTTTTTTTTTCTGAATTTGTTTTTTAATAGGCCCGACGTTCTCCGGATGCTCAGAGCGTCCTTGGGTTTGTATTACAAATATGAGAATGCTAAACTTAAGTAAAGTTATTTTTAAAGAAATCATCATTATCATCATCATCTAACAATGATAATAACAACAACAACAACGACGACGACAACAACAACAACAGCAGCAACAGCAGCAGCAGCAACAACAACAACAGCAAAGACTTTTGCATACACCATTGGAACGCACGACGAGTGGAGCCGGCGACACCACCAGTGCCCAGGCATATCGTCCGCTGTGGTCTCCGTCCGGTGGGAGCTGTTGACCTACAATCTCTGACCTGTCAGCCAACGTTCAGGCACTGAGTCTAATCACAATCACTTTGCTCAGTATAAGCCGAGAAACAATTGTCTCACATCAACATTTGGATATCATCTTTTCCTTGGCGTTTTTACCTCGTAAAGGCATAATATTGTGTGCAAGAATTTGAGACTTAAAGAAGCACGTAAGCGTGTATTCACATACTGCTTTGTAAGGACTCAAGGAAGCATGCAGCTGTATGGTATGTCTTAGTACTCATCTTTATCCCTCAACCTCCTCGATTTTGATAAATGACGATGATGACGATGATGATAACCGTAAGTAAAAAACAAGTAATAACAATGAGCTTGGTATGTATACATAAATATATATATATATATATATATATATATATATATATATATATACATATATATATTATATATATATATATATATATTATATATAGCGCATATCACCCCTTTGAAGTCTCCATGTGCAAGGACAACTTGGAAAATATTTTAAATTAATCCAATTATCTCTGGTTAACAACAATGATAATTATGGGAATAAATCCCCGATATATCTACACTGATTTGTTTGTATTCAATCGTGATGTGTCTCTTTCTCTCTACCAGTGATGACGTGGTATAGAAGAATGTCGGTCGACGTGCGACCCGCAGAGAGGAAACCATCATGTGTGGGCACATCAAATTAAATTTTCGTCTCCCACAAACTTCTTAATTCAATAGCAAACTTCATCGATTGGCCCTCACACGTGATTGGGGATATTGCTCAAACAGAAAAAGGAAAGGAAAAAGGTGGGGTTTTTCCAAATTAATGATTATTATGTCGAGTTGTTTTCCATTGCAACTGATTTACAATTGCCCTTCATCGACGTAAATAAACACCGATTATTCAGTGTTTGAGTAATGGCCATGATCAAAAAATCATGGGCTCGCGTAGGACCCAATCCACGACCTCCTGATTTTTAGACTTGCGTCATATCCACTAAATAGACTATAGGTTCTTTCCTGAGCTCCCGCCCGATATAGCTAGCCAGTGATGAATCTAATTTCTTATAGCAGCAGGCAATGTGTGATTTATTCAAATTAATGATTTTTGCATCGAGTCGAGTTGTTTTTTGCCATGGAGATTTGGCAGGCGACGTCAATGGTGACGGATATTTATGTCAGTCTTATATAGCATCTAAACAAGAACGATAATTGATTCCATTTTTTGTATGAGCAACCTTTTTGTATCTAGAAAATAATTCAACACCAACGATATTTAAAAAAAAAGAAAGCTAATTATATCAACTTAATTACAAAAAGATTTTGATCTGAATGGAGAAATATGGTGGAATTAAAAGCGTGCTGATTCATTGTTTTATACTAAATCCCCCATTGGTTGATACATAAGTATATGGAACAGTGTTATACAAGTCACGTTTATGGTCGAAAACACTCCCTCTCCTATACGTAAAGACGATGATTGTTATAAAAATGCTACAATGAATAAAAATAGGAAGCATGCATATTTTTCTATATCGTCCGAAAAGAAATAAAAAAAAAAAAAAAACATTCACTGGCCAATGATATCACCACATCATCTAATGTGAAAAGACGGTTTCAACTAGTATAACGCAACTTTTTGAAAATATTCTTAAGTCCGATATCTCATTGAAACTTTTACGATTCGGTTTATTTGATTTCACTCTTATACAGTCAACTTCAACTTCAACAAACACACAAACAAACAAACAAACAAACCAAAGAGGGCTTTTCTGCAGTTTAAGGGGCGATAAATGAGACAATTACGTCGTCATCACATTTTATTTGCATGTGGGATTCGACCTGTTGTTTTACTCTCTCCATCATATGAAATTGCGAAATTTCTTATTTTTGCGTTAAATCTTCATCCGATTTAAGTAGATATTTTTAGGTCCTTGATTTTTGTTTTGATATTATTCGTAAAAGTCTATACTTAAGGGAGTTTCTGTTGATTTTTATTGTGGCGAAGTGAAATAGAACCAAAAAATCTATACCCATGAGTACTAGTACTCATAATAAATGCATTTAGTGTAACGTAATATCACAATGACGAACAATACTGTATGCCTATCACATATACGGACTTCAAAGCTCCCCTCAATCACAAAAGATATCGTGCAATTCGAAAAACGAGTTCAAAAAAGTGAAATGACCCCATGCTTAAAAGATCATATTCCTGTTTTCTCTAAAAGGTGTTATGGGGCTTTCTGTGTGTAGTTCCTCGTAAACATATACCTGTTGACGCACTGAGCAATGCTCAGCAAAGCTTCCCGCAGTGATTACTTGTAATCTTCTGACGAATCATTTGAAGCGAAATTGGGAGACTGAGTTTCAGGAAGAGAAGAAGGGGATGAAAACTCAGGGGAGAGTGAAAAAGCAGCACAGAAAAAAAAATATGGAAGAAAGAAAGGGTGGGGGACGGAGGGGAGAATGGGTATTATAGAACTTTTCAAAAGAAAAGTGCGATACCAAAAACTATCCTACACTTGGAATGAAGTCGTAATCCTCCTAAGGTTCACTGGGTAGCTTTCAAATACTTAATCCAGTTTCCTAAGTAGTTAAAGCGATCTTGATTTCGTGTAAAAAAAATCAAAAAACAAACAAACAAAAATAGCCACGGGATAAAAGACTGTAAGAAGGGCCGAGGGAGAAGCGTAAGTTCATTAAAGGGCGACTTTTTGATGGTAAATGACAATACGTATAAAGTGCCTCTAGGCCGATTTTCCTCCAAAGCGAGAGTACTTCAAGGCATGGAGGGTCAATTATGTATGTCGGGCAGGAAACGTGTAGGACTTCGAACACTCCTCTCTCTCTCTCTCTCTCTCTCTCTCTCTCTCCATTCATGCCCATTTTTCAATTTAATCTCTCTTAATGGGTCAAAATTGGGCATAAACAACACACATAAGCACACACAGTCCACTGCAAAACAATAAGGAGATGCGGAAATCTCAGGTAGCCTTTAAACAAATGCGTTAATAATGATTATACATATATATATATATATATATATATATATATATATATATATAAGTATATATATATATATGTATATATATATGTGTATGTATATATATATAAATATATACATATATATATATATATATAATCATTATATATATATATACATAATACGGAATGACACAATATAGAAATGCATTGATTGCCAGTTGGTATTCATCAAAATTCCAAATTTTTGGGGGCTTCCCCTTTGGTCAGGGATGAAAATGCTATCTTCACAGCGATATTAACAATGACATTAACATCATTCTTTCTACTACTAGTACTGCCGATACGCGGATCAAATGAAATGTTAAATGTATATACAACGTACATACATATATATATATATATGTATATATATATATATAAATATATATATATAATGATACTTGTAGTCCGCGTGTTGGTACCAGTATAGAAAAGATGACGAAGTAGAGTGGTAATGCATTTTGACATTCCAAAAGTGCTATTTATTCAGACCTAATTTTCGACGAATACATTCGTCTTCCTCAGGGTCATTGTCATTGTCATTGTCATTGTCATTGTCGACCCCGAGGAAGACGAAGGTATTCGTCGAAAATTTGGTCTGAATACATAGCACTGTTGGGCTGTCAAAATGCATTACCACTCTACTTCGTCATCTTATATATATATATATATATATATATATATATATATATATATATATATATATATATTTGTGTGTGTGTGTGTGTGTAGGGAGAGAGAAAGAGAGAAATTAAAGTAAAACCATCCGCTGGATGAATTTCATATTAGTTGACAATGTTTCGTCTACCACCCCTTTCTATCTCAATACTGAATATTGAATGTCAACGTTGAAATTAACACAAACATTATAAAAGAATGTGGTTCGCAGACTAAAATGATAGAACATTGATTCACCAAGCATATTACTTCACGAAAATACTCTATATTCTTGTCCATGCTCACTGATTTCTCATTTTAGAGATGAAGTGTACGGATGTTCTTTTTCTTCGAAATACTAAATTTGAGTGATGCACGATTAGAATTATTGTATAAGCAGACTCTTACTGCCCTGGAATTGATAGAAAGTCAAAGAAGTGAAGACACGCTTTGTGAAATGATAACGATGTGTAAAAGCGAGACAGAGACAGACATTGATAAAGACGTGAGAAGGGAGAGAAGGGGAGACGGTGAATGATAATGAACCTGGTGAACCTGATTATTCTTGATTGTTGGATTTGGATTGCAATGACGCGCGTGTTTCTAACCACAGGATCGCATACAGATCTCGATAATTCATGAGCAAAATATATATATTATATATATGCAGCGATCTATGACGATTATAGCTGCCTCGTTACTAACCCGCCTGCGCCGACTGGACGCAACGTTTAAGTTGGCCGCGCTGCGTCGCACATGCTGATGTTGTCTAGTTCGGGGGGGGGGGGGGGTAAGAAAGCTTGCCTGTTTAACCCCATCTATGCGAGTTCTGTCAGCTCTGGTCCCCAAGTCACCTCTGCGGGCTGTTCGAAAATCCCCCAGTGGGACAGGAGCGAGGAGGCGAGCGAGAATATTAAGAGCTCTATAGTCGAGGCTTGCGCGATGCTCCACTGGGTTAATTTACGGCGCCGTGCGCAGATGGTGCTCGGTACCGCTTGCTACGATACTCTCCGTAAGCCTCCCGCGATTCGCTGCAAAGGACGGTGTCACTGGCTTTACAGAAGGTCGATATTTGTTTGAGGGTGTGTGTGTACAGTCTGTGTCTCTCACAAGAGTATCAAGTATCATACGTGCATCATACACATAACTATATCTAGCGAAAGAGAGGGACATATCCTCTCTACAAGTATAATACATATAGCATGCATGTATGTTTCAAAATAACTTTTATTTTTGGATGATCCTATCGCCTGTGGACATTTGCTTTATATCGGGATTGTATGCATTTCACTACAATTTGCTCCTTGAAATAAGACGGCCAAGGGAGATTTCGTGCTGCGTGTGTTCAAATCCAGTCGCATCGAGGTCGCCAGCGGGAGAGCGGGGTAACCCCAGGGCGGTGGTGCAGGACCGGACGGGAGGTCGACGGCAGATGTTGAACGGTAGGCTTAATGAACTTTCTAATTGGCGTGTACATACATGATGAGGTTTGCAGCATGTACCTCGGCCGTCAAAGTTACGGCTCCAGTGGCTTCGTTATTGCATGCCACCTACGGACGCATGATTGATGATGTGCATTGGTGTCTCTTTGAAGCAAAACCAATCTTCGGCCGACCGATCGGCTTTCATGATCGACTTAAATTACAAAAATAGTAACGATATAAAAAAATACACGAGCAAATGGTATTTATAGATAAGTAGAAGAGAGAGGAGAAAATGGGCGAGCTAAAAAGAAAGAAATGACTGTCAGACGTACGTTTAAATGTAACAGATTGTACTACAGTGTATATCGAAAAGATTTAATTGGCGTGTCCTCATCACAAACGCCTGGCAGGTGAATCCCCCGGTTTCGTTGGCGTTTAATTATGATGAACTCACCTGTCTCAACTGTGACTGTAGCTCTTGTGGGAATACTGGTGGGAATATTATAGTGTTATCTCGTTCTGCATCCGTTCATATCAGTGCTGTCAATAACTCGATAGCGTGGCGACACGTGGAATCTGTGCACAAATTTCACCGCAAAGCTCGTTATGAAACAAAATTTCACCCCCAGTTTCTATTTATAAACGTAACCCCCCTTCCGTTTCTTATTCTATAATGACGTCGCGCCATATAGGTTGATCGGGAGACGATATCCAACATAACCAAAGAGCTAGATTATTATATATATATATATATATATATATATATATATATATATACATATATAGCAATAATAATGTCACACCAGAGGAATGCATTAAATGCCAATCTTGATTTTAATCAAAAATCCGAATTTTCGGGGGTCCTCCCCCTTCGTTAGGGATGACAGTGCGAATGAATTTTCACGACAATATTTGTTAGTTATATATGTATGTTTTTTTTTGTGAAGAGTATCAGCAGATTTCTACATAAACCGAATAACATACAATCTATATTTGGGTTGCCGTAAGAGGGCTGTTTGCTACGGTATTAGAAATAATATTTGTTTTTATCAAATGGTAATATGAGGCTCAGGCTCCGTGTCCCTTCTTACCCTAGTTTCGTTTTCTTCCACAAGAATATTCTTACCTTAATCCTATTGCATTTTTTCTGTCATTTGATATCATGTCTTTATATAATTATTAGTAATATATATGAAATATATACGTACATACATATATACAAAGATGTAATATATATACTTATGCATTATGTATCCATTTATGTTTGATACCAGCATAAATCATGAAAACATACAAGTCACTACAGCCTAAAAGACCACCAAACATGTACGTTTGTGTGAGTCTATTGACACACTAGAAATTTCAGCACAACAAAATTTAGTATGAAATTGCGATTGCATATGATATGCATATTGTCCTTTAACCTTGACTGACCATTATTGAATATTACACACACACAACTGAGATAATTATTATAAACATGCAGTATACGTACACAGATCTACCTAATGTTAATGTGAGCAAACACACATATTGTACTAGTATGCGTGCTTCGATCTGGGTTTCCAACCCCTTATAATGCGGCCTCATGCTGTCGTTCAGTACTTATTAATTCGATCATATCCATTAGGCGGGAAACGATACGGGATTATATTGCAGTCCTCGCGCTTGCTTCGCGGCAGCCTATGGGATTTTCTGGTAAGCCCTTATTGTTAAGCCTTAAATATTACAAGCAGTCGCGGAACGTGTAGCCTCTGTAAAGCTTTCAAATTATTTGTCCATTCTTTTTTTTTCTCTCTCTCTCTCTGCACGAAGCGCGTTTTTGTCTCTGTCAACCATTAAGGATTATTGTGCCAGGTCAAGTTTGCATCTTTTAGCTTCCCTGTTCGTGCTTACCAGAGGATTTTCAAATTTTCGTGAGAACGTGAAAGGCGATTTTTTTCAAAACATTAAACGACACTCGCCATGTTGTGCCTTAGGAACACAGTTCCTTGCTATGCATAACGATGCTAAGTTTGGCAGGCGTGATATGTAGGCCTATGACGGGACCTTGGAATGTTGAAATTCTACAATAATAACTTCAAATGAATGTGATACCAAAGCGATAGCTCATCAGGTTTAAGAGTGCTGTTGCATTTTAGCTTCAATCATAATTTTGTAACAATGATAATGCTGATAATATCAATAACTATTAATGATGATTGAAATTATAATAAATGTATTTCCAAAGGGCATAATGTATAGTGTTCCTTAGCAACAACTTACGTAAAAGAAACGCATACGCAGTACTTCGGGCAATTAATTTGAACGATATAGTGAAAAAGAAGGTCACAATTTGTATGAGTTTATAATAAAAACAGCAAGTCATTTTGTAGGATTTTACTGGCTCCAATATCGAATTATTGAAAGAAAAAAAAAAACAACTGTTCGTTGTTTCGGTCAGTTGCACATAACTAGCTAACAACATGGCTAACGGATAAGGTACATGTACATGGTCGTATATATGAGTGTGGAACATTGTGTGTGTGTGTGTGTGTGTGTGTATGTGTGTGTGTGTGTGTGTGTGTGTGTGTGTGTGTGTTTCCTTTCGTTTCGTTTCGTTTACTCATTTAAGCACGGCAACAAGATTCAGCCAAAGGATATTTTTAAACATGTCCTTGCACGGATATAAACATATTGTAATATACAATACAAAAAAAAAAAAAGAGTGAGAAGAATAAAAAAAAACCTAATCAGATAAAACAAACAAATTCAGGAAATGGTGTGCGTGGCAGCATTATACATTGTGATGATTAAAAAAAGAGACAAAATAACAAAATAGCCCATTAAGTAATACAATGAGAAAAAATATTAACTTGTGGGTACCAAATATTAATAACAAAGTAATTGTTTAAATTCTGTCTAAAACTTTCATATGTGGGTTTTAGCTTAGGATCAGTACGTAAATCGTTCCATGGTTTTCCCCCGTAATAATGCTACTTTAAACATGTATTATACAACCGAGGTAATGAAAAGATTTGCAAATCGTTTCATAAATAATATGGAAAACATTTCCGCTTAAATTTACTATTGATATACGATGGTGCTAAATTCGCGACTATTTTATACGTCAAACATAAACATGTGTCAAAACAGGGCATATCAAAGCACAACCAATTATGACAAAGCCAGCTCTGATGCTATCTCGGCATCGTGTCTTCCTAAAGTAAAATGCTTGAAAATAAACAAATAAAGAAAAAAAACACGCTAGAGATTTGTTTTTGAACGCGTCAGGTACGTCAAAACCTTCTAACTAACCCTTCTCTAATCACACCTAGCAACGTGAACACGCCTATGTTGATCTGCTCTACTGCACCCCGAAAACACCCCCTCAGAATAAAGCGATAGGATCAAAAAGATTATCTCTTGAAAACAGCCAAAACATTGTTTCTATGCCGTTTATTGTGCGTCACCCCTTAGAAAGACTTCCCTTGTGTAGGTACATTATACATTAAACCTTTCAGGGGAACCTTTCAAGTGGCTGTGACTGATTTTGTATGTTTCATTTCCATGCAACTCACTAAGATCTATCAGTCACTGTTTTCTTAAATAACCTCTCTTACATTTTTGAAGGAAGATAGCGCAAAATAAAACGAGGAGGCACCGCAAAGAATGTAAACGAGTAAACGTTTGATGATATGGTATTGGAGTATACAGTATGCTTCTTGCGCTGTGACCGACGGGAAATATATTCACCACCCTCCACCGGGCTATATCGAAGATGATGGGATGGCAAAGATATGGTTAATCATGGAACATTCTGGAAGATTAACGTGACGATAGTAGGACAGAGTGTCTTTAGATTTCCAAGTTCCGCCCACGAAAGCTAACTGGGCAGCATCATGACACAATGACTTTTCACTTGTAGGCTCAGTCTATCATTGGATAAACCACGAGACCTACCTGACAATATGCATCGTGCTCTCTTTTCCAACTCTATCCGAATCTGGAACATTCATGTCACCGCTGAGTCGCTTTTAATTAATTATTTTCCTTTCCAGGTCAGACTTCCTTCTGCCAATGTCTGCTTATTCAGACGAATCGAACTACAATATCAGTGAGTGTGAAGACGTAAGTTTCTTAGTTTTGATTCATCGTAATTCCCCGTAGAATACTTCTGTAAACCAGTAGGGATAAGAGTAGATTAGAAGGAGTGTTGGCTCAAGTCGGGATGCTAGAGTACACCGATGTCATCAGAGAAAGTTCGAATGGTTGAAAGAAATATCGCCTGATGTGGAGAGATGAATCCGCCATTGTGGCGTCATAATGCTAATCCTCGATTTCATTTCGTATGTTTCTCCACCAGTCTCTCTCTCTCTCTCTCTCTCTCTCTCTGTTTCTCTCTCTCTCTCTCTGTGTGTGTGTGTGTGTGTGTGTGTGTGTGTGTGTGTCCCTCTCTGTCTTACCTTTTCTTTGAGGGATGGATGGAAGAAAGCGGAGGCGACTTGAGTGCTTCCACCTGCAAAATGTAACCTTTAATTCGACTCGTTGTGAGCTTCAAAGGAATACGATACGATTGAATAAAATGAATACAAACTGGATTCGAACAAACTCTCCAGTATTTTGTTGATGATTAAAATAAACAAGCAAAAAAGAATCGATTCGCAATTGCCTATTCTGTTGTCATAAAAAAATTGGAGCTAAAGATAAAGGATTCAATAAAATGTTCTTGTGTTAACGGTTATAATGCTTTACAATAGTTTGAAGGTTGTCAAAGGGTTTCACATGACGCTACACAGCAGACCTTATGTATTGTATCATTAACCATCGTTGCTGGTCATAAACAATGAATAAACAAACAAGCAAACAGACAAAACACTGGTAATGGCATACTATCTGCACACTGCATCAATAACCACTGTAAGCCGATCAACGCAACAACTACCAGATACATACGACAGTCGGTGTTAGACAGCCCTGTTAAACAACATCGATTTCATGATGTAAAGCAGCTTGAACTCTCAAGGGCAAAGCTCTTATTGAATTATTACCGTTAGAAAAATGACAAGGACAAAGTATGCACCTTGATGAACATTCAATACCAGTAGATATGCAATTCGAAGGAAAGAAGCTCTAGGTCTAATATAATTATGCATTATTTGCTGCGGCTCAATTTGAGGTAGATAATGATGATTAAAAATAACGAGTCATGTTCTCTGTACCATAAGCTTATATAATGCATCAGGTGATTAGTATACCCTTGGATATCATGATATAGAACTACCGCACGTACCCTACAGAGCAGCCAGTGATGTTTAAAGGGAAGACTGACACCAGAAAAATCTCGTCTAGGTTCTACACTGTAAAAACATGGGTGTTAGATTTAACACCACGGGTGTTAAATCTAACACCGATCAAACTTCAATAAAGGACCACACCCACAGGTGTTAAAAATGCACTGTGATGGTGCTGAAAAGTGTTCACCTGACACTTCGTGGTGTTAATTTGACACTGTACCTGGTGTTATTTTGACACTGTACTGGTGTTAATTCAAAAATGACACCACATGGTGTTGATTTGATATTTGTTGGTGTTAATATCAATGGTTTAACACCCGTCCAGCTTCAATAAGGGACCACACCAGCTGGTGTTACTTTGGTGTAAATTTATTTTCACATTTTTTCAAAAATCTAGTATTTTAATGTAAAATTCTTGATCGTCTTGTTTAAATTAAAAATCAACAAGAAGTGCAGTTACTAAGAAACTCTTCAAAAACAGTTCAAAATTTGGAAATGACACCCGGGGGTGTTAATTTAACACCATAAATGAGCACCGAAAATTTAACACCAGCTCGGTGTTCACTATTTAACACCGGACTTTTTGCAGTGTATTATCTCCTCACACGTTTCCTCAATGAGTCTGCTTGCAGCCTTGTTTAATGGTTATTGTGATGACAACTTTGCAAATTAGAATCAATCACGGAATTTCATGTGATAAAAGATGATGATAATTCGGTCCTCTTTATCCAGGATGGCCTTTTCAGTGTTGCCACTGTTCAACAAGAGGGCCCTGCCATTATTATAACCCTATAGAGTAAACGTTGCCGGATACCCATTTATACACCTGGGTCGAGAGGGACATTTGTGGGTAAAAACATCTATAGTCCAAGGACGTAAGCACTGGGCGGGAATCGAACTTGGGTCGTCCGATTGGGAGTCGGGAGTCTTATCCACTATGCCACAGCATCCCCGCTGGCAATGCTTTCGTTTTGCGAAAACTGTAACTGCCAGTAGAATATGCGCAAGAAGGAGGAGGAGGAGAAGAAAAGAGAGAGAGAGAGATAAAGATAGAATGAATTTTAGTTCCATTGAGAAAAGTAGATACTCTTTTAGGTGAGAGCCGATAAAGACATTCAGTGAGTATGTAGATAAAGTGGGAATTTCTCCTAGTGTCCTGTTCATAGTCAGAGCAGGAGACACTTAAAAGTCAAGAAGGTTTTACCCAAATATCATGCAGCTCAGCGCGGCTGAAGATCTTCTCTCAAGTGTTAAATGCACTGATAGCATTTGTCTAGAACAATCCCATAATACTTATATAGGTAACAGCAAAAGGAGGGGACAGTGTGTGTGTTTGTGTGTGTGTGTGTGTGTGTGTGTGTGTGTGGTGTGTGTGTGTGTGTGTGTGTGTGTGTGTGTGTGTGTGTGTGTGTGTGTGTGATATCAGAAAGCTGCCACCGTCACGTACACTACAATGCCATTTAAACTGCTTAACTGCTGCATATCGCTACGTATTTTTGTCACCCCCCCCCCCCCCCCCCCTTACGTCTTTGTGAGCATTATTCAGGGATAATCCCGCATTACAACTCGGTTGCAATCACTGAGCCTTTAATACCTGGATCGGCGACTGAATAATTTCAGGGAAAAACTAACCTACTTCGAGATAAAGGTTGCTGGAAGATTAGTCACGAAAAATGGAGAAGTCCACTGAGGTCCAAGCTAAGCTTTCAATACAGAGTAAAGAGAATCAGAGCCCTATCATGAACCCATCAGACATCTGATGGAACCTTGCTATAGAAATTATAATCTTCTAATCATTAACTTGGCCCTTCTGAATTTCGCTTCATGAAAAATAATGAAGGGAAATTACCTATATGCAACTTCTTATATTCAGTGAATCTGCGCGAAATCACGAAAACACCTATTCAAAAATTTGCAAATTTGCGAGAGAAACCAAATCTCACTCAGTCAGTCATAAAAAGAAGTGTTGTAAACTTTAGAACTTCTGCAATTGAAGTAATCATTAAAATCAAAATGTGGACAAGAAAGGGTAGAAATGACAAAGACTAATCAGTTTTTAGGCTGTATACACCTACATTACCTACTAACTCTACTTAAGAATTGTGATCCAAACAGCACCAAAGCCTATGCATATAGACATTTTTTTTTTATTTGAGACTTGATGGTGTTTCTTGGGACTCTCTCATATAATATCAACCACTCTTGTTTTTATCTGTCGTGTTAGTGGAGCTCGTTTTAATTGTACTCGTTTTAACGACGATATCATTGTATGATTTTCTTCTCTTTTTTTTTGGGGGGGGGGGGTCCTTTTATGTAACCATGTACACAGACATCTCAGCGGTAGCACCCGATGATTTTCTATCTCAGAATGATAATAGCGATTAAATTTCGTTAGCCACTATCCGCTTTTTTTTAACTAGTCGCATTAGTAATTCGGAATAACATGGTTCCGGATAATGCAACTAACATGATTACATGCTCCCACGGGGTGATCGAACTAAGAAAAGTATACAATATATATGCAAAAGAAAAGCACTCGAGTTCGCCCCAAAAGGGCTAAACAGACAACAAAGACTTCGAATCCCGTATTTTCACATAAAGTGTATGACACATAATATCACGCGATGAACGTTGATATCCGAATTAATTAATTGTTTCTATCCCTTTGGATGTATGAATAATCTAATTTTGTGACATGTTTCTTTTCCCACACAACTCGGAAGTTTGCTGCAAATAACTCTGTCAAAGAAGATGCGCTGATGTTTACTATTGAAACGAAACTAAAGCAAAACCGAACAGAACATGTTAGTAAGATGAGGAATTGGTTGAAGACCGAAGTTGGAGGGCTTTCAAGGCCCACTGAGCCGTTCACTATTCAATCCTCTTTAGATGCTTTGATGCGACCAGCTGCCTTGGAGTTTGGTAGCGAAGTGACAGGGGCGGAACTCTGACTTTTCAGAATTTGTGTTTGGATGTGAACGTCGCTCACATCAGAACTTGTGATAAGTAATATTTCATAAGACGTTTTGAGGTGACTAAAAAGGGTGATGTCTGGGCAATGCAGGCATCAAATTCAGGTCTACGCGCTCGACCGCTAAGATCATTGTCATCCTACCTTAATAATTCTAAACATAAATGCGCAACTTCGTGTAAAAAAACACTGCATGTGATATAGAGAAGATGGCTTTTATGTCACATGAACACTTCTGAATATTTCTAGGACGACTATTCAGGGTATGGCACTGTTTATCATCCACATCACAGTATGTACAGGATAAGGCGACAGCCTAATGACACCTCCATCACCATTAGCACTATCTTTTGCTTTCAGGGCAACCCCATAGAAAATTTTTGCAATGAAAATTGAATGACGGCGAACTCTCTCAGTACCCTATTCTACCTCGTCTTTTTGCTATGCGCGCGAGTCTGCCGCCTTTTCACTGTGTTTAATGTAGCATTCAGCGCTTTTGTTACACACAAACGGATTTCGCACCGAATGTTCTCGCTCCTGACCCCCCCCCCCCATTCTCTCTGTATGTCTGCTCCCCCCCCCCCCTTCTCTCCCTCTCTTACATTAATCTCGTTTTCGCGTGACAGACCTGCTGTTAGCATGGCGTGCACATGGGAGACGAAACAGCTGTTTCGGCCATGTCGACTATTGACGAGCATGCTGAGAACTCGACGTATGCATTCGAAAAAGCAAAGGGAAAATACAACATCATGTAAAATCACCCTTGTAATCAATACAGCAAACACGCAGTCCCGTGCGCTGCATGGCGTAGGGACTTGTAAGTAGCCCACCGTACGAGAGGAGAGACGCACAATTCTGTAATGAAATTTGTGCCCCAGCCCGCCCCCCTCCCCCTTCTTTTTTACGTTCAAATCAAATATGTAGGAAAGAAAAAATTGATTTTTGGCATATTTATTGTCGACGCGAACCCCCACTCGGAGGTTTGCACTACTTCCGCCTCCTGCGCGTATTAACCATTACAATTTTGCCGTCGGAGTGCGCTGGAAATCACACGTTGGCGGACTGGCGAAGGTCAAAACATGGCGCTTATTGATAGTCATTATCAAGCGAAAGACTGACTCAACACTAATGTTGGTAAGTTCGAGTGTTGAATACAAATACAAACAATGGAAAACACATACACATGGATTCCCTGCATAGTCTATTATAGTGTACCGTCTGGTGTACGTGCAGAGTTATCATTTCAGTGACTTTGAAAAAAAGTTGCAATATTTGCACGTTTCTGTGCATTCACTTGAGACAATCAACATAAACGCTTTGTGTCTCCGTACAAGTTATGTCGTTTGCATTTTGCACCCTACTCCTGTACAGCCTCCTGTATAGCGCTGAAACTGACTGATACTACTCTCTAAAAAAATCGAGTGAAAATATTCACTCTTAAAGGAGTGAATATGAAAAAGAGTGAATTTAGAGTGAAATTGGAGTGAATTTTGAGTGAAAATGTTCATTTTCACTCATTTTGGAGTGACCTCAGGGATCACTCGAAGATTTTGGAGTGATCCCTGAGGTCACTCTAAAACGAGTGAAAATGAACAATTTCACTCAAATTTCACACCAAATTCACTCTAAATTCACTCTTTTTTGTATTCACTCCTTTAAGAGTGAATATTTTCACTCGATTTTTTTTTAGAGAGTAAGTATTCGCTATTGAAAATGAACTTGTGTAAAGTGCGTACAGCCTCTCCAACATTCAATTGTTCAATGTATAAAGTTCCTCAATCAAGTACAAAACGAACTACGCTGACCGAGAAAAGGAGATAGAACGTTCGCAGCAAATATCTGAAGTGCAGCGGAATATAAATGAGGAAGGAGGTAAGACGGCGACAAATACGGTTGCAAACTGATAACTCTATCTCCGACAAACAGTGTGGTACAAAATAAAGACGCAGAGTCTTAGATTGTATTGCTCTCACTACATGTAATACGTCTTTACTCCCTAGGACTGCACTTACAAACGCGCTGACACAAAAGTCGCTATAAAGAGGATACCGTCCTGTATAAGTAGCAGCGACAGTTTTCGCTCCAAGAGTGCACGGCACAGCATTAAATTTACAAAATGATACATACCAACGATACCATATAAGATTCCAACCATGTGACGTCTCACTTGCCTTTTTTTCATTCGTTTCAAACTATTTATGCCGCTCTCATGTATTTTACGCCAAAAGCACAATGCAGGCAGTTACTTCCTAGGTCACAGGAAGTTAGATTAATGGTAGCAGAGTCTGCATACGTTATAGCTCTTTGTATAACTTTAACGAATAAATTTAAGCAGGTCTATGTAGGAGAGTAGTGAGTACATAATAGGGTATGTTTTAATGTAAATGCCTTTGAGTTTCAAACGGAATTAACGCTTCAATACAGCCAAGGACGCTAATTTGCATGAGGGGGTACTACACATACTCTTTAAATTTCATTCTTCGTCTGATAGTTGTCGGTTAACCGTGTGACGTAGTTCGCGTTATTTTTGTCCAACGGCATGCATGCGACTTTTCCCCCACCTCCCCTTCTCTCTTCGAGAGTGGTAAACAGTGACACTAAGTGATCCACCTTTACATGTGAGAAAGAAATCGTTGTTTCGTTGTTGTTTTGTTTTTGTCTATCATCAAGCCAACCCAGAATATTCTTTATCCTTACCATATCCTACACTCTACAGTATTTATTCTCTTGATGTATCATCCTGGGGTTATTGATTGTTAAACTCATATCCCCATATTCTAGTTATCGGATCTCGACCATAAAAATGGGACAAAGTGATAATGTGACGGTAATCTAATTTTCTCAGTCTCTTAGCTCTTCACACTTGCGGTACGTCTCATCTCAGAAGACCCTTCATGTCGTTATCCTAAAGGCCCATTTCATAATTTCTTTACACATTATGCTTGTCTACGGAACGGATACAATCGGCCATGCAATAATCTAAAACGGAACCTATAATCGCTTACTTTCACTCATGTTGTGGCAGGTGGAATTTTGGATGTGAACTGGCCCCATGCGATTTAAAGTGACGAATCGAATCTTCTCTCACCCATCCGTGTGAACGACAGTCACTCCTGATGTGATTTCATATGCAGATGTTGTCCTTGATTCTGAATGAGCAATGTGTCACACATTTCCTCTCCGACATGTAGTAGACGCTGTAATGATGACAGCGAACGGTGTATGATGAAGAAACCAGAGTCGTTGGAAGACATGAGGACAGAGTAAGTGAGCGAGATGGTCGCGGTGATAACTGGAAATCCACTCCATGTACCCGCTGACATTGCGACGACATTGGCTGACATTGATAACTGAAGCAGCATCAAGCAAACATATGGCAGTAGCTTCACTAAATTAAAAAAGAAGAAGACAAAAGATGCATAAAAAAAGAGTGTGAAATTTTGAAGTTAGATGAGAAGTAATCCTGTCATTCTACCTCCCAAGTTTCTCGTTATCTTGTACACAAATCACAGCTTAACTGCATCTCCTGTGAATATGAAATTGAGAGGAATATTATGCTGTTTATCCTTCGCATCACGTGGACGCGCAGTTGTAATGGCTTCGCATAGAAGATAACATAAAGGCGAAGGGCTTGTAGTTTCGAAATCATCCAAAAACGTGTTTTTTTATAGATTTTTAATGCACAATTTAAAAGGAAATTTGTTCGACGACGAAGAATACATCTCAGTCTCTTTCCATGATAGTATTTGACTTCGACCAATTATCACTGGTTCGCTATAAATTTCAAAGCTGTACATCGTCATGTATTTTTTAAGAAAATGTAATATATATTGTTTGACTTCATCCTTTATTTTGCTTTGTCTAGCAAAGTCAACTCAAACTCAGAGACTATATATTTCATTTTAAGGCTCTCTGTGAAATGAGGCATGTATATCAGCAAATAAAGTTAATTGGTCGCTTGAAGGACAGAAATACGCTATAATTGACATCGAGCAGTCAGCATGCATTGGAGGGGACTTCGTGACTCCACGAAGAGAGAAAAAAAAAACCCCGCACGACAGAGCTTTGTATTTCTTGCTTTCAACTGGGGCAGAATACCGTGAGACAGTCAGGTCGATTAACCTCTGATAAAAGGTTAGCTACACTTTGCGTAGTAATATCCATATCCCACTGATCTGTGCGAATCTTTGGAAGAAATTAAGATACCCCGATAACAGAAGAGTTTCTCTATTTTCGGAAGGGGGCTGCTGCAACAAAAAGGTAACTACGTCATTTAGTTGTCACTCTGCTCGTTGCCGACTTGTCCTAGTTTTCATTTCTTCGTCACACGGGGATCATTAGTCAAAATGGCTGCTGAAATGCCACATGGCATCGGTCTTTGAGCTATGATCAGGTGTTTTGTGAAAGTGATTTCCCGCGCGTGGCCTTGACGGAGAATACGTGACAGAATGTCGGATACAGTCACATACTAAAAACTTTCAAACTGTCGATTGTTCCAGTGGTATATAACAGATAAATTGGCCTTTTATGAGAGCAGCTAGGCTGACCATTACCTTTTCTTCAAAATATCCGGTCATTGTGAAAAAGAAGAAGAAAGAAATGCTGATGAGTAACTTGAGGAATATGAGGAAAACAATAGGGTAATGATAATGGCAGGGCCCTCTGGTAGAGCAGTGGCAACTCTGCAGAGGTTACTGTTTCCCCGGATAAAGAAGGCCTTATTATTATTATTATTATTATTATTATTATTATTATTATTATTATTATTATCATTATTATTATCATCATCATTACTATTATTATTATTATTATCATCATCATTATTATTATCATCGTTATCATTATCATCATCATCATCCTCATAATCATCATCATTGGTATTATTATTATAATCATTATGATGATGGTGGTGATGATTTTTAATATATAATTGCTGTAGGAATACTGACAAGCAGTGAACAGCACTTACGCATAATTACGTGCATATTCAGTTTTATCATACACAACAACAACAACAGCAACGACAACAACATGATAGCAGCCCCACAGTATACTAGTTGCATAGGGGCCTGATCTTTAGACAAGATGCTTTTACCTCGATGTCTGTTTTCGACCATGATGTGTGCATTGATTGCTGCTTGGTGACGCTAAGGTAATAATAATGCCGGGGTCTATTCAGGAGAGCATTGCTTATATTAATTACACTGGATACCCTGGAAGCTTGAGACCATCATAACCATCACCCCAGCTCTTTATCATCATTATAGATTATAGCTATCATTACCGATATGCCTATGATGCTGACTATTCCTATATAACTTTTGCTGGTATTAATATTATTGTTATTGGCTGTATTATTATCAGTATGGTTATCATTATAATCATCATCTTCAGTAGTAGTTGTTGTTGTTTTGATAGTATTGATGAGGAATGGATGTTGTGTCTGGATAATCTACTTATTGGCATTCTGTGATGTAGTAAACGAAAATCCCCCGAACTAATTTCATTTCGGCTCCCTGAAAGGAGACTACGCCGGGAAATGAAAGTTTCCCAAGTCCCCGACTCTCGTCTGTAGAATGAAGTGCCGAATTATTCAAACCAAGATATGAGCTTCTGCATGAGAAATGACGTTGCAGTAAGTGTCTGGGAAAATGTATTTGGAGGTTTTTGTTTTCTACCGGCTTCAAGAGAGGACTGATAGATGTGAGGTCTTTATTTGTGGAGCCATCAGTCACTGCAATAAATAACTTCAGCCCGAAGTGCAGGAAAACGCTTTTCAATTTATCATGCGGGCCTTTCATGTTATTCCCGGCGTGAGGACAATATATAATTTCTTCATATCCTTTACGAAGAAATCGCTGTTCTGCATAACATTTAAAACGAACAAAAGATGGCAATAGACACAATACGAACGTTCGAACGGAAGAGAAGAAAGTGAGAGGAATAATTTTACGATTTTATCTTGTACGATGGCTACAAGATGCTGAAGAAAATATGGAGGGGAGGGGGGGGGGAGGGTTCACGTCAAGCTTGTTATTTAAGTATAGGCCACTCTTCGCTTCATGTGTTCTTTAATTGACTGAGAAATAGTTTTTATTGCTCGCTCTCTTCTTGTTCGTCTGTGCCTGTATTGCGAAGGTCTGTTCCAAGGTGGTGTTATTGCTCGATGCCTTGGTCATTCAGATGAGATTTTGTCCTCGCCATTTACCATCGGTTCAATCTCCCGGTTTTTTCCTCTCCTTTTTTTGTGTGTATTTTTTCCCTTGTATTTCAGCAGGAGTGCAGCGATATTGTTTTGATACAAAACACGCATCACGCCCCATTTCACGCTCGCAGACTGATGTATTCATATTTGTTCTTCTGGCTCTCTCCCCTGCTTCACGTAAACGTGCGTGTTATTTGATACTTTGGTTGACATACCGAAGTTGTGCGTTTGCGGTGAATGTTGGCCGGAACATTCTGTTGACGTATTGATCACACACACAGAAACACACACACACACACACACACACACACACAAACACACACACACACACACACACACACACACACACACACACACACACACACATAAAACAGATCAAAACAAACAGAAACAACCCAGTAGGAAACTAAATGTAAATTCATGAAGTATACAGAGAAATCATTTTTCTCTTTTCCCCGGGCGGGAAAAAAAAAAAGAATCAAAATGAACTAAATAACAGGGCATTCCTATGATATTTAAGGGGATCGTATAGTTTTGGTTGAGACCTAATTTCAGGTTTCTAAAATTTTTGGTGAGATAATGAGAAACCTCCTATGAAATACAAATTCTATGAGCATGATAATTCTATGAGTGTGGGACCCACAATTTATTACGAACTTTGTTTTTCGATGTTTCAGTCATTCCAAACCAGATTTTCATCAAATAAACTTTGAATTCCTCTTAAAATGGTATGCTCTCTACTATATCATAAGTGTTTTCTTGGTATCTCGCAAAAAGTTGAAAACCCAATTCTCATCTCCACCAATACTGTATACCATCCCTTTAAAGTTCCTTTCCTCATCATCACGATAATGATAGAATATAATTGTCTCCAACACACAGAAAATGTACCTCCCGTGGTCGATATTTAAATGTTAAATATATATGAATATATATATATATATATACATATACATATATATATATGTATGTATATCCATGAAAATTCTCAACAGCGCCATATCAAAATGCTGATGAGTTTGTGTACAGACAGGACTCTGTTGGAAATAAAACAATTACTAGTATTCCATGTAACAACTGGAATTGTACCCTCGCAGAAACGCCACTGTTAATCAAAGTTGAAAGTTGAAAGTTCAAAGTTCAAGATAAATTTGAACTATGAACTTTGAGCTATGAATAACAGTGGCGTTTCTGCGAGAGTAATTCCAGTGGACTGGTTAAGGCGAGGGGCCTTGCTGCAAACTTTTATCAGTTAGAGTAGGTGTGTTCATATTCAATTCCGATCCACCACAGACCGTAGTCAGAAGACGATTTTCTGTTTTATTCACACCTGCCTTGCCTTTGAGAGAAAATAACCCGAACTCATACATTTCAGTAATCGGTACCCATCGCAGGTAGACGGTAACGTTTAACAAGTATTTCACTGGGGTTTTGGCGACATCTCGTAGTAAATAGTTCAATCTAAAACGTAGTTTGCGCTCTCTTGAATTGGTACCACGAGACTTACATTTACATTCGTTGTTTTTATTATAGCACAATCATGTCGTGCATGAAATAATCATGAATGTCATGTGGGGGGTTTTCATTATAGCACAATCATCGACAATAGATATTTACACTATATTCTTTAAGGAAACTTTTGCCGCGAATGCTCCGTCATGCACTTTTCTAGGCTATGAACTCAGAATGTTAATCTTAGCTCTCACGTAACTGTACTTTTGATATGAGTTTGTCGTGCATTTAAGATCAATTTCAGCATGATTGAGATGGCGAGTCATACATTTAGTAGCAAGAAAAGAAGTAAATTGTTTCAATTGGCTGGTTTTAGTGCTACCATCCAGTCACGTGCCTCATGTTGTCAGCTTTGATTCTTTGTTGTTATTGTGTGTGTGTGTGTGTGTGTGTGTGTGTGTTTGGGGGTGATTCCTAACTCGGCTTTCATTCACAGTGGTGTTTACCTAGGTGATAACTCTATCACAGTTATTTTATCCCTTATGTGTATGTTTGTCCTTTTATTTCATGCTTTTGTAAAAAAAAAAGATACAATTTTGTATCTGATTGCTAACGCTACTATCATTTTTATTGATTAACAACAGCGTGTTTGTATCACTTAGTAAATATCGATATTGATGTGGCCTGCCTCGCGTAAACAGGGTATGATGAGGCACTTAACAACCGCGGTAGTATATTCAGCACCACTCATGCATTGGTAATAGGTCTTTTCAGGCAGAGAATGTTTGTCTGTACAAAGATAGGGGTGAACTCGGCAGGCACGATACCTTGTCAGAGTCTGAAGACAAGAATTGCCTATTTATGGATAGCTATAGCAGCTCCCTTCTGGGAGGAAGACGTATATTGATTCTGCAAGGTCTTTTCTCGTCTCTATTTGAGAAAAAAAAAAGTATGAGTTGCAGCAATACAAGGATTAAGAGGTGCCCAAAATGGAACATCTGTGCGTTTATGTTCCCCAACGAAGGAGAGGAAAAACACGTACAGTCGTGACGCTATCTAGGAACTACAGATACTGAAGTAATGGGTATACTGTAAATGGTAAAGTCTTTGGACCTGGAGACAGGCGATTCCGGGTTCAAATCGTGCAAAGTACAAAATGAACTTCCAACTAGGATGTCTTCACCCTTTTGTCTCTCTGGTCTCACATATTTATATAATATAAATCGGTAATTGGGTATAATGAAGGTGATTGCAGCGTCAGGGGCCTCTGGGAAAGACTCAGTTAAACTATATAATCATGTAAATATATAATTGAGAGGATCCCTTCTCGCACTTTGTCTAAAATGATTATCATTAATTCTATTTCATCATTGTTATTATCATTATTTATTTTACTTACTTCTATTATTGTTGTTATGACCACTATAATTACCATCCTTGCGATCATTATTAGCATCACCGTGACTTTCTTGCGATGAAACTATTTCCATGGAGATGTGACATGCTTCGCTTCGCATTAAAACATGTAGCTGCAAGTAATAGCTTTCGAGAGAGAATCGCTGCATTATTGGTACTTAGCAACTATTTAGATAACATTATGTTAGTTACTTCTGATCTTTTGAGAAATCAGTTCTTTCATCCATTGAGCTTCAGTAGCTCCATGCTTCATCCAAGGGTCATAAAGTGCTGTTGCCATGGTACTCCAGTTACGTAGAAGAAATCAGTTTGGTGCAGGTTGGAGTTATGAGGATAGGACTATTTAATGGTAAGAGCCTATTTTACACTAATCGCCTAGATATGACTACTTAGAATGTGAGCCGGTAGTAATCTATATAATAGTCTCTACCTTGAATGAGACTGCGACAGCTAACATTAAAAAGAAGGGACTAGTTTTGTAGAATAGTACGCCGTCCTCGGAACCAGTGCTAGTACTTGCAGTGTAGATTACAGGACATAAACTGCACACAGGGATATTGTAGTCCTGCAAAGGACACCCCGCCAGCCCTTGCTTGTACCATAGCTTGCGACTACACTGTAATTTGCAATTACAATGCTGTCTGATCAAGTCCACACACCGTGTTCCTGTCGAAAATTATCGAATGTGAGGCCAGGAATACGCCGGCGGGGGCGAAACTTGCCACACGTTCGGCCGAAAAACCTCCGATCGAAACTCGTGCACACAAAATACGTTCAGTAATAAAGAAGAGTTACTCATGCACGCGAGGCTAATTTTCGCATATCCAAAATGATCCCTGAGCTATATTTTGCGCGCGTTGATGCACTGATCGACGGAGAGCATTGGTGTTCTCACAGCATAGGTAATGTTAGAAATAAAAATTTAAGCTTTTTCCTTACACGCACATCACCACATTTATGTTAAACACATACACACACACACACACACACACACACGCACACACACATACACACACACACACACACACACACACATATATATATATATATATATATATATATATATATATATATATAATCATACGCCTATATACCGGTATAGGGGCCTATCACAGTTGTCGATAGTAGCGGTGGCCCGGGGCAACTAAGAATTGATATCGGGCCTCCAAATTTCCGAAGAAGTTAAGGCGTATCTTTTGTGGCACGATCGAACAGCTACTGTTCAAAATGAATTTTTGTATTTCATTTTATTTGATGCATGTATTTATCGTATTTGTGTGTGTGCGTGCGTATGTGTATGTGTATTTGTAAAATTAATATTTGTATGTATGCATGTGATCATATGAAGTGTACAACCCTTGTACGAACATACAGTATTAACGTGTAACACATGAGTGCATACACACCTATATTCACATAAGGCCTACCATTTTTTGTTTTAAATTTGTGCTTGTCCCTACCATAAGGCAGGTCGATTGCTCTCTCGACTGCACTTTTTTAGATTTTTGAAAACAAATCCAGCGTGGGCGCAGAGCGACAACGTGTTCATAACCTTCAGTCGAGCGAGACTCACCTGAGAGATTTCCCGCCAATGTTAAATCATCCCAGTTTTGCTCCATGTGTCGCCGCGTAAGGGATGCCCTATATCTGTGGTGGGAAGGAAGGAAGGAGGGGGGGGGGGGGGGATATAAAGAAGTTGATTTGCCCTTTCGCTCACCCATATGCACCCCCTGGGGGAACGCCGGTATGAGCTCAACCGAAAGCCCATCGCAGCTGGTAGGCTTATCACGCATCGTGGTATTGGATGGGTACAATGGACCTGAACTTGAATAGCATACTCAGTTTTATGGGATGGGGTGGTGAGGGGGAGGGGAGGAGGTTTGGGAAGCTAAAATAACGTGGAGTTCCTGTTTTCTTATCTTTTCCGAAGATAAGGAATTTACAAAGATACACTCATCCAAAGTACATTGTTGACTACTGCAGGAAAAAAAAAAAGCTTGAATTAATATTGCACCAATTATTAGAAGACGCGATAATAAACACAAACAAGCAAGCACGCACGCACGCACGCACGCACAAACAAACAAACAAAGAAGGCTAATGATGATAATATAGATGTTTGACCTTTATTGAGCACATTCGACATAAATGTGTGTTATCTTAAAGTTGCATCAAGCATCACTTACGTAGATTGAAAACTTCGAAGGAAAGTCATCATTTTCTTTTCCTGTATCAGAATGACACATTTCAGTTGTTTCATTTCATTTCATTTCATTTCATTGATTGAATGCGAATAACTGACCACAATAATTATATCCAAATCATGCAAAGAACCCAACATAAATGTCTCAAGCACTGATCTTCACAAGATATGGTTAGCGTTTCTCCTCTCATGGTTAATTTTTAAAGGCGATTCTCTTGAAGACTTCTGATGGGGTCTCCCTACAGTGAAATCATGCACGCGTGTTTGACTGAAACAGGAATCTATACTAACGGTAATTTCAGTGGCGGGCAGTGTACCCCACTACTAGCGGTGAATTCCGTGCCGGTTCTCCCGTGACGTCACGTCTATTAGGGGATGCAAGAAGCACCTCGGGATTTCAAATTTAGACTGTCTATTGATTCATGCATGGAAAACTATTTCGAGATGACGTACAATCGCAGTATTCATTCATCATCTGTGATCGATGTTGTAACAGAGACGCGTTCAGGCATTTTCTTCTTTTTAACTTCGAAATTATGCATGACTGAGTATACTTCCTGCATGCAGAAGACTATTTCTGTTCAACTGCAAATAAAGTAAACGAATTAACTGAATATCATTAAGCACTCTGAGATGCATATTGAAAAGTACACCTCGACTACGATGATAAAATAATTGATGTTAGATAATTTCATTGGTATGTTTGTCCTACTCTTTATCTTCATAACCATAATTATGTGTACACACACAAGCATAGACATTCATCTCTATCTCTCTCTCTCTCTCTCTCTCCATATGCCCTCTATAAACCTCTCTCTCACAAACACACACACACACACACACACACACACACACACACACAACCTCTCTCTCTCTCTCTCTCTCTCTCTCTCTCTATATATATATATATATATATATATCTTTCTATCTATCTACAACATATTTTACCCGATGTAAATATATGAAAAATATGTATTCATAAGATTATGTATAGGCCTATATACGCGTAGTTACTGGAATTATCTTGTAGCAACAGACATTTACTATCCACAGTTTGACACAAGCGTAATGTCCCAGCCTTATCAGTATAAACCAATGCATGGCATACTCTGCTTCATGGAAGCCATTTCATTTGAGCGTATTCTGTTTTGGCAGTACCCATGATAATATTTTGGTTGAACTTACAACCGAAGTCACATTCTGCAGGCATAGGAATAAAAGGATACTACCGGGAACGAAGGGAAAACGAAGAATCGACCCGAAGGCTTAATTAGAGATGACCGACTTGTCACTGCCAGTGACAACAAATCAAGTCTGAAAGTAGAAGAACAGGGTAACAATATTAAAAGTGATCATCAAACACTGCCGAAAAAGGGGGAAAGGGATAACAAAAGAAATGAAAAAAAAAGAACAGAGACAGCAGATAAACATCTGCAGCTTATAGACTTGTTCAGAGAAATCAATTTCTCAATGTTTTCGTTGTCTTGATGCTATCCGCAAGTCCCTTATTTTTCCGATAGAGCACTAGTAACACGAATCCTTTGAACGATTTACTGTCAACTTAAAAAACAGCCGGTACAAGTATGTAAACAGAAAACGCGGGAACGCGAATGTGTCTGAAGAGATGAAAAAAATAAATGTCTACGCGATGGAAGCATCACCGGCAGAATAATCACACAAACCCTCAAAATGTACTTCATTGTTAGCCCCATGGATTCAATGCTCAGATGATCGAAATCGATTTACTGTTCTAGTTCTTGATAAAACGCATAATACCCTAAATGAAATGTCACAAAGTGTCTCCCAAAATGTCATATTCCAGTTGTTTATAGGTTCTTGACATAAGTGTCTTACTTGCCGAGTTCCTATTCCTGTATTTTATTCAAACTCATTTGCGTCAAAAGGATCACTTTTATCTCGACGCTTTCTCTCTGACTTCTTTAAGGCTTTATTTTGCCGCGTAGAAGCTTGCGTAGTTTCAACTTCCTACGTACAAAATGTCATAGAAATGCAGAAAGTAAAGAGAAGCTGGATTTAGGCCTACCTGAGAGCCATTAATGTTTCGTGTGTCTCAGTTTCTTCACGTAATAGGTAAAATCTGAACTTCTTACCAGACCTTTTTGAGTTTGATAGCATAGAAAAAAAAATCATCAGGACACATTGACCAGGAGAGATAGAGCAAATATTGTCAATGATTGAACAACAGGGAAACAGCCTTTAGAATCTACAGTCATCTGAAGGAATCGTGCCTCGGAACGACAGAATGAAAAAAAAAGGAGATGGCGAGAGAGAATGACATATTTAATAAATATTTTGATAAGTTTTACATATATTTATATTATATCTATTTGGTCATGAAAATATCCAACGAAATTTGATTGCTGCATAATAAGGTCATGAAATGTGTGTTTCAATCTGAAAAATGAAATGATTTTTGGGAACAGATACAAGCAGATGAGGACAAGTTATATGCTGAGGGACTGGTGTGAAGTGGTCAAACCCATAGAGAAAT
Organism: Diadema antillarum; assembly: GCF_040938485.1. Taxonomy (NCBI): domain Eukaryota; kingdom Metazoa; phylum Echinodermata; class Echinoidea; order Diadematoida; family Diadematidae; genus Diadema; species Diadema antillarum. Next base: position 1,763,904 of record NW_027271177.1, read on the forward strand.
TCCGCACTCAGTGGTCATTAATGCATAATTCATATCCAGTGGTCACCACAAGTCGGGGATCATTTTAAAAACAAGAGAGAACAAGAGAGAAAGGGAGGGGGTGCAGAGAGACGTAATCGTTTGCTCGCATAGAAAAAAAAAATCTATCTTCTAATCCAGATGCCTTCTTGCGTCACGAATGATTATTATGAAATATTAGATCCGCCTCGGCAAATTCTGAAATTAGATCCGCTCTGATGTATTCTCACCACTCGATTGCATAGCTAAAAAACAGAATTAAAAAAACAAACAAACAAATCAGGCTGTGTAGCCGGGTTCTTATACGAACTGACATGAGTAGGCATACGGATTATTGGCCCTATCATGATTCTTGGGCGTGAAACTAATAGCACCGAGTCAGTTCTTAATAACCTAGATGCTGTGAACGAGAGACAAAGAATAATTTCATGTAAGCTGCTGGTTAGATTAATAAAAAAAGCTGGCAAAGGAGCCAGAGAACATGTCAAGTAAAGAAGATTTCAGATTACTCCAGGATATCGATGAAATGCGAGACTTCATTATACTACAGCTGAAACAGCATGCCATTCAAAATCCTCGATCTCATAAATTGTTCGGCAGGACACTAACCGCAAATGGCGTTGGTAAGTAAAATACAGTCAGTGACTTTCAAAAATCCAGAGCTTGTATTTGTTATATTATATAGCCCATCCCCCTGTCATGCCTGTAGTACTCTGCAAAGTCTCATGAATGCCAAACACTTTTCTGTTTATTTTGCTTCCTTGCCTTTTGTTGATATTTTCTGGTGATATTTAAGTTTGATTTCGCAAAGACACAGGTTCAGACAGTCTAAAAAAGTGCCAACGCGTCTTCACCGACAACTCCATGATCGAAAAAGACAGTAGGGCCTACTATTATCCACATAGCGATGATCAGTTTGCCATTTCGTGGAAGGTGGCATAAATACTTTAGAAATTAGTTTTATTACGGAAATCCTTGACATCTTCATCGATGATTACTGCTTTACGTAATGCAATCACGAGGGATAAGGTGCTGTATCACTAAGTCCAATTTCGCAGTAATTTTAGGAATATTGCAAGGAACCTGTAAAAGAGCTCGCCATGCAACTGTTTTCTTATTCTTTCTATTTTTTTTTTTGAAGGGGGAGGGATATTAACTAGACACTCGTTTACCAAACTTTAAACATGTTTCATGCAATATCAAAGCTTTTCATTAGTTTGTCATCCACGTAAGTGACTAGCTAGAAAGCTCAACCTTGAACTGCAGCTTTTGCGGCGGCTCCTTTGCTACTTTAAAGAGCAAAGCAAAAGTAACCCACTCTCTCAATCTTCATCGTAATCCAATTCATCGAGTCAAACTACATTTGCGACTTCAGATGCATATAACGCGATTAAACTCTGGAAGGGAAGATCGGCCGGTATAACACTGGAGACTTAAATAGGTTTTGACTTTCGTGCAGGTATGTGATTCGCGTGCGTATACCTGTACCTGTACACAGCGGCAGGCTATGCATTTGTATGTGACATTTAGAGAAACGTTAATTTATTTCTTTCCACCACGAGCTGATCCGCAATTGACGTAGATGTCTTGCCTCACACCGGAGTCAAGGTATTCTGAGTTCATCAGCGAGAGGTATGTCACCTTTAACGGACTCATTTTCCCCAGCGGGTGGCTATACGGCGCAACCTTGATTCTTGCGCCTCTTCCAAGTCCCCCGCTCCGGCTAAAGTCGCCGTCAAATGCAATATTTGTATTCCGGGCTGGAAATACCGATATACGGGAGGCACGCGTATCGATTCGAAGGATATTTAGCGGCTATGACGTCATCGTTAAATCCACACATTACGTCGCTCACAGCGCAGGTCCCTGTCGAAGCAGTGTGTATAGAGTAGAGTGGCTCTAGGGAAAGAGAGATACTTTTCGCTACCTGGGCAACATGAAGCATCTGAAATTTAAGTCGCCCTGGAATTCTACGCATTGTATCTGTCTGGGCCGAGCGCGCTCTTTCAATCAAACTGTGTCTAACCTTTTGTCTCTGATTGAATCAAGCCATTCCTGCGGGAACCTTTTGCGCTGATTTAAGTTGCTCTATCCAGAGGCGTATGGTAGTTTAGCTCTCGCATCTTATTTTTCAGGAGACATTACGTGCAGCCAGAAGCCTCCAGGGTAAATCAGAGAAAATTATGTCCACAGAAGACAGAAAGACATAGGTAACCTTATAACTTATGTCTTGTTTTATGCGAGAAGGCATCGTGAGTTGCTTCTACTTTGCAGTCATTTTTTTTTTTAGATAAGAACAAAGTTTCCGCCCAATCTTTCCCAAGTTCCTGTTAATAAAACAGTCCAAAGAAAAGAATCGCCCTGTTCTTCTTATGACAATTTTTCATGAGCGTTAATATTGGGTGCGTGAATGTCTGTGATTTTGTCTGTGTGTGTGTGTGTGTGTGTGTGTGTTTGCGTGTGTGTATTCTCGCGTGTGTGCGTTCAATATTTCCATCTCCCAAGTAGCCTAAGGTAGGCGTATGCAATGAGAAAGAAAAGCATATCAGTTTGAAGCTAAGCATCTTTGAATCTTGATTATTTAACCAAGATGCAGTGGAAGGAATGATGCAACAAGGAAAAAGAATGAATTACAAACAAAAGAAAAAAAAGTAATGATTCGGCCTTCACATATAAGGAAAGTTGCAACACATTAAAAATACGTCTGTGATGTCATCATCATGTGACCGATAAGAACCTTGCAAAGGATCCCTTTAAACTTCGTGTGAAAACCGCATATCCAGTAAATACGAACAATTGTGATAAATTTGTTCATTTTTTTTCACTAAATGGTTGCCTCTCATCCGTTGCTTTAGTGTCAGTAAAATAAAAAAAAAAATGTAACAAACGTTTTCTTGAAAATACTATCTTCTTGGCATTTGGTTTGATGAGTTCTGTATGCAGGCATATATAAGAAGCGCCATAAGTGACGTCACTCTGCTTCCGTGACCAATCGAACATGGTCTCGCAAATAGTCTATACGGACTGTTAGTATGCTAATTCGTGTGACATCTATAAAGCACAATGTCATACGCGGAGCAAAGGTTACAAGCGCGTAGTGCGTCACACACAAGCTTTTGAGAAATATGCCCAACTTGGATACATCAGGCATGGGGAGCAGAAAGGGGGGGGGGGGGGGGGAGGGGGGGAGTGCTCATCCAGGGCGGGTAAAACCTATTAGCTCCGCATCTTCCAGAAGGAAATCAATTTGTAGGCATAATGCGATAAGACGTATACGTCAAAGAAATGTGTATAGACCAGTTAAAATTTCAAGGAAAGAAGATACTTAACAGGTGACCCTCCACCGTGTACTGCTTTGGTGAGAAAGAAGAATTGATTAGATTCCTCTCGTGCGGTTTGCCAGGCTCGTCTGAATTTCAGTCGATAATCAAGTTCATATGATTAAGGAAGTTTATCCTTCAGCGTGTCAGCTCTACCTTTTCTCTGGGGGCCTGCAATTATTGTTAGCCCAACATTGCATACTACACGCGCCTGTACTTCCGGGTTAATGTTGGAGGTGGCAGGTCAACGCTCAGTTCACGAGTACCAAGCCAACGGGAGTTAATCCCTTGTGACACTACCAAGAACTCGAGCACAATAATATTTTATCGCGATGTGATATCTGGGAACTTTCGCGCAATAACATTTTATCTCGATGTGATATCTGGGAACTTTCGCGCGTCTTTGTGGACAGTCTGTGAAATGGAACAAGGGGAAAAAACAAAAACAGAGAGAAAGCGAGTGTTTACTTCATTTGTTCTCGAGCGCGGGCAAATGGGCTGTAAGTAGGCCAAGATCGGAGAGCGCGATAACATGGTCTAGTCGAACCTAAACAGGTCAAAGGATTCTGAACGTAGGCGCATTTCATTTTGTACTTTAATACTCGGCGTTTCTCGCCTTTGCTCTCGCGCTCTCATGGTTTTCTTCACGAGCGACAGTAATCTTTAATGTAATTACTAACCCTAGCGTGATTAAATCAATACCAGAACTCTTGACAGCCACTTCGACGTGGGAATGATATTTACTTGACGCTCGCGTCTGGGAGAGCTGGTGTTTCCTTTCCAGCTTCTCCGCGGATCGTATTCCTCGTGTTTTCCGCCGATCTTCGCCAGGTTTGCCGCCATGGCTCGATCGCCTTGGCTGCGTATCAATAAGAGCGATTGGAATCGCGCGTGCTCCGCGTGATTGGAGAAGAATATTAATCATATTTAGTAGCGATCAGCTGGACACGAAGCAGGACTGAAATGTGTCAATCGAAACCAGTATTCCAACCTTTCCGGATAGATTGCTCGCATGATGGCACTTTAAGCCCAGAGAGCGCCGATACTGATCTTGAGTGGCGGCTAATCGAAACCGTTTTTGCTGATTTCATTAGAGACGAGAATTTTCATTTTCCCTTGTTCTTCACTCATCAAGCAAGGTTGTCGAGCAGTGTAAAATGACGTCAAAACCAGGAGTGGATAACCACAGTGGGTAATAGCACACATCATATCAACACAAACGCAGACGAATGGTGCGGAAAAAACAAACATGGAGTCAAAGGGGCTCAGCTTTCGACTCTTGCGGAAACTTTGTCACGTGCTAAATGACAACCAAGCAGTGAAAGCAATCACATATCAATATTAGGACTACATACGGAAAAATCCTCAATTTGCTGTACAACTAGCTGACTCTAGCGTGAATACATATATCTGACAATTAAATTTATCCAATCAAGAACAAAACGCAATACTGTTACTGAAGCGAAATGCCGAATCCACAACTCTCTTGTTACTTATATCTCTACCTGAATATCTAGACGAAAATTATGCGAACAAAGACTTATTGGAAACAAAAGCAACAAAAATTAGAGGAAAAGAAAAAAAACACACACAGACGACATCGCGTCATGCGTTATTCATGCCAACGAGTCTGATGTGGTGCGGCGTCACACAGGCTGTGGAATACATGTGCATTGATTGTATGTTGGTAGCGACTTTAAAGTAACACCATGTAGAACACTGGTAAGCAGCACATTTTGTACAAAGTGTATGTCTTTTTTAAACGATATTGGTTTCCTGTTTTCGTTTACAACCCGTTGACGTAGCTAGGTGTTGAAAAGGTGACCGCAACACCAGACGATATTATATTCGTTCATTCTGCCTGTTGGTTTTAAGTGAAAGGCCCATCATTAACTCCATTTAAACGAGGAAATGTGGTTTGTTTGTTACCATACCCTTACGAAGTGGCAGAAGAACTGAAACTAAGGATGGTGTGTGTGTGTGTGTGTGTGTGTGTGGGTGAAAGACAGAGAGAGAGAGAGAGAGAGAGAGAGTAGGGGGGCTTTTTGAATAATTGTATCTGACACAGGGATACATAGCCATGCACTCAAAATTTGACAATCGGACATAATTTGAAAAAAAGAGAAATCTCTGGCGATTTAATCGGAAACGTCTGTGAATATTACATAAGAATGACATTCTGTCCCATTTGAAATGTCAGTCGTCAGCAAAATAAGAGTGACAAAGTGGCAAACGAATTAATGTATTCAGAGCATTTGTGTGCAGATTCGATTTGCATTTTTTTCTTCGAAAAACGAAGTTGCCAGATTAATATCTATTCTAAGGCATTTAGGGTGGCACATCAGTAACAGCACATTTTTGTTACTTTTGCAGTTGGTGTTCCTAGACAATTCTCGGGTTATCGGAGTGAGTTTTCCTATCAGTAGGTGCATTGTGGTACAGAAGGTTTTACCAAACATTGAGATTTGTTAGAATATCGTTAACACCGTTAACAAGATAAATATTGCCCTTAATCAAAATCATCATAATGATATGTAGGCCTACTTATGAGTTCATGTACCTGTTCAAAATTGTTTTCATCGTTTACGCATGTTGTTGCTTACTTAGTATTTGGATCTTGTTACAGTTGATGCAGCTGCATGAGTGTAGTTCTTGTGACCAGCATTACTTTTACTTCAATGACTAAATTCTTAAATTCGTAATCTTTATGAGTAGCTGCGGAAAAGTGATTTCGTCATTGTTTATCCGACTTGAACAGATCGAAACCTTCTAATAAGTTCCTATCTACGGTAGATAACTGGTAGACCTAGATAGGTGTGTATACAATAATACCGAATTATAGCAAGTATTGTCTTATTAATGATTGAATTAAAGTAAATCAGACAAATGCAATTACACAATCACACAAACACAGACAAATATTTACACACACATACACACAACACATACACAGAGTATATGCATAATCAATGTGTGTGTATGTGTGTGTGTTGAGAGATCACAAAACGAATATTTCGAGAGATAATCACTTATATTTGAACATTATATAAATTAATTCATTTGTGTGTGGGTGCAAAAGAACAAAATCCAGTCCATGCCAACAATACTGGATCAATCGACTGTGAGAGAGACTAACCGGCTCTTCATCGATTGACGATTTCGCGCCACGTCCGAGTCCGTGCGTGTGATATGCACGATCATGTCCCTTCTTCAGAGTCCGATGAAAATAAGCAATTCTGACTTTTAATCTCCCGCGTCAGCCGAAACTCTTTGAGGTTGGGTTTCCTCTCCACGTTATTGTTGCCTATTGGCACGTTCGCTGGCTGCTGTTGACCGAGTAATTGGATTCCCACGGCGTCTCCAGCCTATCATATAGATATGAACATTTACTGTATATGTTAGTTGTTATTGTGTTTGTGTAAGTAGATCTTTATATAATGTAACATATTATAGTGTGTACATGTATGTACACTTCCGCGAGCGATTATTTACCTATGTTTGAGTATTGTTTGTGTTATTTAATCGACTTCGGAATTTCATTATGGTATTGCCTTTACAGCACTGTTACACTCACTAATCTGCTGGGAATTAAATCAATTCAACCGTCATCTGGTCTCGATCGTCTTATTGTTGGCGTGCAAACTGATCTTTTACAGAACTTTTTTAAGACGCTTTACAAGGCATCGAAAGCTTTTCACTGCATAAACTGTGTAATCTTTTTATTCTATAAGTTTCGTGTGCTGCAACACCAAGAAAAGTCTATTTCTCTCTTTGATGGTAAGGTTCACGAACTTTCTCCACATACAAAAGCAGTTCGGAAAAAAGACATGGGGAGATTGTGAGCGAACTGCTCTTTCGGTTTCCACCCTATCTTGCAGTGTCTGTTCCGTCTCGGAACTACTTGAAACAGTGTTCAGAACGTAATCATTTTAATAAACGAAAATTGCTCTTGGGGAAATGCACACGTACCCTTCGCCACTAACGTGGAAAGATTACTGACAAGGATCAAACGACTTCTTGTCCGACGAGGGTTTTTTTTTTTTCCAGGGTGGTTGAAAGGTTGAAAATGTCTATGTTATCACTTACATTTAAGAAGTGTAAATTTAAAATGCACATGTGTAGACTGTATGACGATAGAGGGGTATTTTTAGTCTGCTTGGGGTCTGTTGTGTTTATCAGATTCGGTTTCACACGCTAATCACAGCTATCCCTGAACAGGGAACCTCGAAACGTGTGCATTCTCACACTTCACTCGCTCGGCCGACCTCTCGCATTTCGGCCCTGAGTTCCCAACCTTGTGTGCATCACGGAAATGCGATATTCTCTGATAGTTTCTTCATATTGGTCGAGCGGATGACATTTTGCAAGATCCAAACACGCTGTGCCTCCCCCCCCCCCCACCCCCTCTCTCTCTTCCTTTCTCCCTTCTCCTCTCTCCCCTCTCTCTTTATCTTTGTCTGTTTCTGGAGTTGTTTTTCTTTCTACCATCTTTCCTCACCACACTCAACCATCGATCCCTTCTCGAGCTATTTTTCAGTTAATATTGTCAAGAGGAAAAAAAAAAGCATAGTTTCGCACAACAGCCTCAACATACTGGTATTACACGTTCGAATTTAGGAAGTAGCTTATCCGCACCAAATTTAACTGTTTCCGTTAATCTAGTGAAGGGGGAAGGGGAGAGATGTCTTGCTACAGTAATTCCTCACGGAGCTTTCCGGAAGCATTGCTATACACGGAAGCAATATCTGCCTATAAGAATGTGGATGCCTGGGTTCACATTGAACCCGAAGAGCGGTCTCAATTTTAAACATTAAGTGTAAGCATGCCTGTGGGAATAAAGACATGTCTGGATTGTAGTTAGAACAAGCACAACCAGGCGAGAACATGCAAACAGTCTGCACCATTCCTAGGTCGGGGGAGTGGCGATGTGGGGACTGAGAAGGGCGATGTGGGGACTGAGAAGGGAGTTCGATTTCTTGAAGCGGCTGAAGGAGCGGTTTTCAATATGCAGCTCTTGGCTACACCGAGCCTGCATGCCAGCTCCGATGATTAACAGCGCGTCAGTGACTTAATGGCGCCGAACACGCTGACACACCGTCCCTCTGATTTTTTTGGGGGGGGGGGGAACTTTGCATAATGAAGCTATATGTTTTCATTAAATAAAAAACAATTAGTAATACAGTGACGTAGTGGCGACCTTCTGAAATACATTTAAGTTCCGTTTCTTTTTGTTTCCTTTTTGAATTTCCGTCAGCTCTATGTTACCAATGAAATGCTGGTTTCCGGAAATGCGATTACAAACCAAATTCACAGTATTAATTCACCGGATAGTTGTTCACGCATACAAAGTAACCCGAAACACAAGCAGAAGGAGACAATTTTAGTTTTTTTCATATCAGATAATTATATGGCTGTTAATATGTATGTTTTATATATATATATATATATATATATATATATATATATATATATATATATATATATCCAGCTTCTTCTGTTGTTCTCCATTAGATTCCTGGATTTAATATGAAATAAATGTATTAGATTATTAGAAAGCAAAATTCAAATAAACTGAAATATCTTGTTATCCATTTCGTCAATGATATCATGATAATAACGGCAGGGCCCTCTGGTAGAGCTGTGGCAATACTGAAGAGGCTACAGTGCATAAAGAAGACCACATCATTATCATATTATGTATATTTTTGTTTTCAAAGAATCAGTATAGATCTTTCATTCTAAAGTGTGTTATATCAACACAACTTATTCCGGGGCAATTAAATACTTTACGGTAGCAATTACACGGTAAGCGCTCGTTTCGGCGACCTCTTTATACAAGGCGTATAGACAGTGATAGAAAGTCATTTATTTTGACTCTAAAAATGCAAATAACTCATTTCTCTTACTTCACTCTGACTTTCGATGAAATTTGCGCTTCGATTTTGTTTTCCCACTCCAACATAATATGCAATATATCAAAAATACCTCTCAAAGCGATTTCAATGATATCTTGTTTAGTGTGTCGATGCAAGCAAGACCGTCATGAAGTTAGGTGTGCATTTATATCTTAATAATGGCACGTTGAGGTAATCAACTATACCCTATTCCCTAAGAACTCGCAGTTGTCAAATTTCGGTGAAGATGAAAAGTGCATAGTGCACTGAACCGTTATGTTTAACAGAGAAAACGAATGTTATTGTGGGAATGGTGGTGTTTCCGTTTCTCATGCTAACAGTATGCCATTTTTGCTTTGCGAGTTCCTCGATGCTCATGGTGTATTAAAATGGCGGCCAATTATTCCGGGGTGGGATCTTGCAGATCATCCCTACGGCATGGTGAATTATTATAGGCCTACGTGTAGTGTTCCCAGTACCAGCCGCATATTAGAGGCCACGGAGGAGTAAATTCATCATATACGTGTGTATCCCCTACAAAAAGTACACTGAGGGTTGAAATTCTCCTGCAAGCATGTATTATTTCAGACTTGTATCAACTCCAACAATCAAGTGGTTGTAAGTTCCGCATTGTTATTATCACCTCTATTTTTGCGTCATTAGCATAACTGGGAGAGTGAAAAAAAAAATACGGAATGCCGTGTACCCTCAATAGGCAAATAAAGATAGGGAAATTACAGGAAACATTTTTATGGCATAATGAATCACATAAGCATGGTAGGCATAATGAAATAAGATAGTGAAATCACAAGACGTGATAGAGCTTATCTAGGGGTGTCAAGTTGTCGTTATAACACGTATAAACGTTATGCTCGTGTTGTAAAGATATACTGACGTGAACATTGTTTCAAATGGCTTTTCATAGCGGCAAGTGAGTGCGGCTCTGTACGGCTGTGTATTATAGCCAAATGTTATCGCGGAGGAGGTGACGATAGTAGGGTGTTAATGTATTTGGCATCCCTCACATTACCCGTGAGCGACCGGTGAGGCGTGGGTGTTGGATTTGGAGAGAAATAAGATAGACAAAACACGTACTAATCTCGTAGGGAAAACGCAATGTTAAAAGCAGATATTCTAAAAATGGCAAATGGGATAAAGAAAAGATAAATCAGGTAACTGTTGAGACCAGTAATATTTTTTTTTTCACACATAAAATGTGTATGTATGAATGTATGTGTGTATACGTGCGTGCATCAAATTTTCGATTTTCGAACGAGCGAAATATTTCACTTTTGAATTTAATCAGCTCATGCTGTAAGTGTCTTGGCTTTACTACGCTAGGCGATTTTTTCAGCACAACGTGGTGAAAAGCCAAATTTGTAGACCTTATTGCTGCTGAGGAAAAGATGGCTTGCAAAGTGTTCTCTTGAAATGTCTGCCTTGTTAAATCCTCACAGCAATCAGAAAATTACGTAAAGGGTTTCTGTAGACATTGGGGTCGTCTTTTTTTTCAGCTGTCTCGTTTCTCGTTGATGATGAATCAGGTATAGATTGAAAAAGGAAAATCCAACAGTTTGGCAGTATTCGACGATCGCCGTGTCATTTCATGCGGGAGAATCGAGTTTCTCCCGCATCTCTTGTTGCACTGCGGTGCGTCTGCTGGGAAAATGTTTTGACGATGTATTTCAGGCATGAAATCATACCGGCCAGATGCTGTATGCTCATGAGGCTCTTGGTGGTGAAATCCCCCATCGATTGCGCGGGGTAGTTATTATCTCATTATCGGCACAGTGCTATTATACTCCGGCGAGGTCGGAGCACTTCGTTACGTGTCCTGGGTGCGCATGCCAACCACGGCCTGCGTCATACGAGATGTCTCGGGGCATCCCTACCCATCATCAAAACACTGCAAATTACATTCCACGCGGCCTGCTGGGGATAACTTCGCAGATTGTACATGAGGACATGGGTATGCACACCAAAAGAACCGGCGCACGCATCCTTGCATTGAGATGCTGAACTTGAACCGTCTCCTATCAAAGAGACATCAGCGCCCGGGTGTGAAATGCACGGAAGGGGTGTCGAGATGTTGTGGCCTGTTTGATTGAGTGCGCCGAGTCGTTTGTTTCCCCGGACATCGTGTGACGTCAGCTCCCCCTCTCAACTCTCTTATGTTGTTCCGCTTTCTCTGCTCCGGTAATCCGAGTGATGGCTTCCTAGTCGACCATCTGACCTAGCCTCTTATGTTGCTCCATTATCTATCTTTTTGGGAAGAAACTATTGACATTGCTGATTTGGTTGTGAAGCACGTGGGGAAATCTAGTCAAGGTTGACTGGTGAAAGAGAAAAACAGGCTATGACACCTCTCGGCTTGGTCTCCAAAGTGAAGAAGGTACATGACGTCACCTGTCAATCGTGTGTATTAGGTCCCCTACCTCCTCTTTACCTGACGTGAACCGCGTTTCCCGCTGTTGGTTTCCACCACTGTCCAAAAACGAACAGATCACGGTGTCCCTTGCTCCCCCTTCAACTCCCCCCCCCCTTTTTTTCCCTCTCCCTCTCTCCCTCTCTCCTCTCCCTGCGGGTGGCCTCCCCCTTCTCACTCTCTCACTCTTCTTCTTCTTCTCTCTCTCTCTCTCTCTTCTTTCCTCTATTTATGTAAGCAACTGGAAATGAAAATAATCTGTTGTGGGAGAGGACGGGTGCAAGAATCATGAATAACCACTAGTTCTGTAGACATTTTGAATGAGTCTTCTCACACACTGCGTCGAGCCTCCTGGATTTTGTTTAATTGACCAAGGTCAATACATGAAGATTATGTGAAAAAACCCACAATTAATATCCACTTTTCTATCTGAACGTGAGCGTTGAACAGCATTAACAATTCTTAAAATTTTTACCTGTATTTCTAGTGAGAACCTTTATAGGGAGGTGGTGAATTACCCTACATCATTGACTTTGCGGAAATCGCGGCGCATTGACAGTGACGGTAAGTTGCGTTGTAGTTTATAAATATTACGATAGATCGAATACGCCAGACAGTTTGCTAAGAAAGTGTCTCATGTACAAATTAATGGTGTAGACAGCTTTTCTGATGCGAGTAAACGTAGTTCCCTCAAGATGCTGAAATTCACAATGTGAAAAAAAGGGACCACGAACTTCAACGGCGCTCTCGAGTCACGTCTTACGGAGGGTGTTTTTTTTTTTTTTTTTTTTTTGGCGGGGTGAAAAAGTTTGTAGGAAAATGAAACACTTTATTTTTGAAAGTGTGTGTGTGTGTGTGTGTGTGTGTGTGTGTGTGTGTGTGTTGATTTATAACACTGTGGTAGATGACAATCTAACGCCACTCTGTGCTTTTCCAATCATGGGCTCCATATTGCTTCAGGTTACTTCGTGTAAGCCATGCATGACTTCTAATCAACGCTAGGTAGTCTCCGACACAATCCACTTTCCTATTTTTTTCTTTTCTGCCATGAAACGCTCTTGTAATGACAGCCAAAGCTACCTCTCTTTCCGAAAGAGACACTATGTGTTTATAATAATGTATCGGAAACCCAAATTCCTTGCTCATAATATTCTGGGGACTACTCGTGAACTGGACAGACGCAGACGATAGTTAGAAAAAAAAACCATAAAGACAAAGCTGTGAGTGTATCATCCACTATCCACCTTGCGTTCCTCAATGACATCATTAATGAGGCCTTTATCGTTTGGTGATAAAATGTTTGGCTTGGACTGTAGACTAGCAAGTGTTCATGACAAGAAAATTGAGTCTGTTTAAATCACGGGGATAAATTACCAAGACGCCCTATAGTCACATCGGGCTCCATCTCATACAGGCGCCCTTGGATTATTATTTTTCATTGATGGAAATCTGCCAGAAATATTCGAGGTATAAGGTATCTTTGGGAGGCTACAAATAGTCCCTCGACTTCTAGAAGGAGTGCATGTAAGTAAGAACAAAAGTCAATTATTATAATCTTGTTATCTTTCTGTGATTAATTAAATTAATCCAAAATAGGCATCGCTTTTTTTAAATTCTTGTTCTCCTTACGGGGAATAATCCTGCATGTCCTGAGTGCTGTTAAACCAGACGTCTCAACCCGTTCGCTACGTAATTCGGAATCCTTTTGAACATTGTACATGACTTTTGTTCCCGTAGCTGTTGGGTCGATTTGTCTTCAGTGTAATCACATTTGATGAAAACTTTGATATGTTCCAAAGAGCGTATTATATAATATACAAAATATTCATTTATGATGTGAATTCAAACCGTTTATCAATATCGTTTAGGTCTCCACTTGTTGATTCCTTTGTTCATTTTATATATTATTAATCCACATAGAGTTATGCTTCAGTCAGTTTACTATAAACTTCAGCTGATTTACCCCACGTTCTCGCAGCGGAGCTTATTAATTCACGCTATTTTCGCTAGTTTGCTTTTGTTTTTTGTTTTCCATGAGGACGTAAGCGAAGAATTCATACAGTAAGACGTTATAGATTTACTGCCAGAATATTGATCAGACAAGATAATTTGGGAAAAATGTATTGTGATAAACGCAAAATAAAAAAGAGAGTGAAATATATAAGGACAGTGGTTTCATCCATTCTTCGTCTGTATTTTTGTTTAACCTGCAAATATGGCGATCGGAAGCTACAGATGAAAACAGTATTTGCAAAATTAAAAAATATCAATTCAGTGAATTTTGTCAGGCTACTTGTATATTATCCTAAACATCCAATGTTCGGCATGCTTTTATTGTTTCAAAGAAATAATGTACGGATAAGAACGCCTTTCAATGTGTATTGCTGCTGGTAATGTTACTGTCGTAGCAACTACATAGTTTACCTAACAACGAAATAAGGAAATCAAACGAACCATGAGATATTCGTTTCTTGACAAGACTTTGATTACAAAAAGCTACCATGTCATCAAATTCCTTTAAGATTGTTGTTATTATCACTGTTCTCATAATTATGTAAGTTTTGAACGACGGGACAGAGTAGTTGCCCTGTAGCGATATTTCCCATTTCATATCACTATGCGAGGGGTAACTAAAACAAGAAATAGTCATCGTCAATGATAATAATTGCGTTTGAGAATAATTTCGCGTGGCAGTCAATAGTGACATTATTTCCGCATGAAAAGGTCATTATCGGTCAGGGCATCGAGACTTCAAAAACTAACCGGCAAAATCGGCCCCCGTCTAGCCCCCAGGACACGCGAGAACTGACCACGCATGGTCGATCCATAAAGTTTCAGCAAGGTTCCCCTCTCATGGTTTCCTTTGCCGCTTAACTCGCTTTTCGTGGAAGTGTAGATGTGGTTTATTATCTTTGATAATGGCTCCGGACACTGTCCTTTCTTCATTAATCAGTGTCTACTGTCTAGTGATTTAATACGTTTGCATGTACCTCCTCTCGTGAGAACACTGTCCGCTCGCTCGTTGTGGGTTCATCTACTTAAAGGCCCCTGTAAGTCCTTTATTTTTCCACTGAAAACAGCACAAAAGATGAAAACGTCTTCTTTGGTGATGACTTGTGAGACAAGATGAGACTCGAACACAACCTGTCAGGCTGATCACAGCGTGCAAATCAGACTTCAGACTCCGATGACAGGCGTTCTTTAATGCGCAAGAGAGGAACATGGTTGATCACCGAATTTAGTCACGCCAGATTGCTGTGTTAGAAATCAAGTCACGTTATAAATCATCTCCGATGGTCCTGTGGCCCGGCGGCCCTTTGGGCCTAGGCCACTAAAACTGATGTCAGGTTACCAAATTTTTCCTTTGCCGGCCCGATAGGGCATCTAAAATCCAAGATGATTTTTTTTTTTAATTTCCTATCATTTCGGACCACTATTACACATTTCTTTTTCAGGCCACTATATTTCTAATTCAAAGATCTTAGTGCCCAAACGGGCCACCCGAGAGAAAAGTAGTTTGTGTCGAATCCTCAATGGAAGAGAGAGAAAAGGATTAGTCGAATTCAAACTACTGACTTCTACGCATTACGTCAATATCAAATCTTTGCTTTTACATCCTCCCACTCAATGCCACAACACTGTAGCTGGGTTTAATTGAAGCCACTGTTGGCAGTCTTGTTGCAGGGGGGATAATTATGCATGTACGGCCTAGTTTCGTATGGGGAAGCAAACGTAGTCCAAATGCAGTGGATTTGTCTGTGGGCGATATCCAGAGTATTTTATTCCGTTCAAGTAATGCATCGCTAGGGTTACCAGGGCTTCGTAAAATACGTGAATCAGACGAGACCTGCGTCTATAAGAGCAGTGTATCAAAACGATTGCCAAATTATACAGATGAGAATTCTCAAGTTCGAACGTTTTATCTTTCGTTTTGAATATCAGTGCAATGAGTAACTGATGTGGCAGAGAATACTGAATGAGGACTGTTATAGATAAAAGAGAGGAGAAAAGATGGGGAATATATCAAAGATATTTCTCAGAATCGACTAATTTTGAAACCTTGGTATATTGCTGGTATGGTATTTGAGATGTGGGCAGATGGAGTTCAGAGTGAATAATATCATGTTCTCTCTGGCTTCGACATAAATTGTACTTTCATCACCTGGATAGAACTATTCTAATAAAACATGTGAAATCTTGTGAGAACTTTGCGAGTGTGATACAACATCTGTGGACCTGTTTAGATTTGTTTAAATCTGTCAAAGGTCAACATGAACGTTTCCTTTAGTCTCCCTTTAACGCTGGCTAGACATGGAGAAACTCTCCAAGACAAGGCGACGTTCCTCGTTGGCAGTAGTAGCTAGCTACAAGGAAGGGCCTGTCGGAGGTGATCTTTACTTGTCATGCATGTTCGAACGTGCGGCTTCACCCTTTTCCGTTCATGAATGCATGTTATATGCTGACAGGGAAGAAACATTCTGTTCTTCGGAGAGAATATCAAATGGAGTTCCCTCGGGGAGTAGAGGCACTAGTCTGGCCGAGGTAGGGACTCTCCAGGTCTCTCTTTTTTTTTATGCTGATGTCAATTAACATCAAGAAAGGGTGGATTCTAATACCGCGGCCACGCCAACGCCGGCACTGTGAATGCGGAACGTGAATGAAATTCTGATGTTCCCCTTTTTATTAGTAATTCAGCTGTCGAGGAGTAGTCTGTTGATAAATCCCTGTAAGTTATACTATGTGAACTTGATTTAATGTGGAATTTTTATGACACGACAATTATTATTTAACTTTTATTTAACTATTATCAATTAAACATAGAACATATCGCTCGTGCCTTCCTTACACACACTAGGAAATGTCCCATTAAAAATTCATATGCATGATACTTTTGTTTTTACTTTATATGGATCAGTAAAAATATCCTTCAATAAAAGACTAATTATGCTAAAGAAAAAAAAATATATATATATAGAGAGAGAGAGGACCGAAGATACAGAAAAAAGATGCAGTGAAAAGTAAAATGGAAAAAAGAGAAACGTCTTACAAGCACAACATTGAAAATTTGATCAAAATCGGATTTGTATTAGAGAAGTTAGGATATGAAATTTCGCTAATTTTCACAGAACATTATCTGTTCTTAAACAGCAGATATGAATAATTATGCAACTTGCCGTAGATACACAAACTTGTGACATTTCCGGTATTCCCAATTTCTATCCCAATTATTTCCTAACTTTCAATCCTAATGTATATGACTGATCATTATAAAGAAGACATTCAGCCGGAAATGTCATTATGTTTAACATTTTTATAACAGAAAAACTGAATTTTCGTCAGGTTTTTTGTTCTGTTGTATTTGCAGGCGATCAATGGAGAATCGTGTGACAAAGACATCATCAGCTCACTCATTTTCTAGTTTCATATCATCCATTCGAGAACCATTTGTCAAAAAATAGTTAATATCTTACATTTCATAACTTTGTTATTCTTCATTCAATTTCGATTAAGTTTTCACTGTTGCTGTGCCCTTGAATTGTAATCTCTTTTTGAAATCAGGCTATTTTAGATATTGTACATGATTTTCCTTAATAAGACTTGGTTCCTGGAAAGAAACACTCGCCTGTTTGTTTTTGCCTGGCCACCAATTGCGTGAATGACCGATCAAGTTAAATGAGGTCATCTGGAAGAAATTAAAAAGATGAAGGTTACTCATATCGGCGCCACAAAGGGATCGCGTTTATCTAGCCTAGTTCGGATATTCATCCCTTCTTTTTTTTTTCTGCGCCAATATTGCTTTCTTCACATTCCCTTCAGAGGTGTTTATTTGAAAGATAAGAAGGAGCCGGGCATGAAAGGTCAGGAGTTCTGCATCGCCAGGAGTGGGTAAAGAATTGTTCTCTCGAGTTTTCTCGCGTGCCTAGCGGTAAAGCGGCACCCCTAAAAGGTGTGGATAATGCTGTCCACTCCAATTCTCTTCCTGCAATTTTCTATACGTGATTACGTCTAACTAGAACGTCAGAAAATTGCTCGAGTTTTTATTTGAAGGACATCTTGAATGATTTAATCTGAAAAAAAAAGAAACAAAGTAGAGCAATGATGTTAAAGAGGTGTGAGTGTGTAGTCACGATATTTGAGTTGACTTAGCCTTTGGTAATACAGGAAATTACTCCGTATTACCCTATATATTGGGACAATTTCTAAACCATCACCGATATTTTCAGTTCGGGGAACGGGGGAGGGGATGGCGGGTGTGAGAGGTTTCATGGGAATAATTCTCAAGTAGCGTGTGTTTGGGTGCGTATATGTTGAAGGTGTGTGCATGTCTAGGCGCTCGTTGGCGAGTAAGTATTTTGCCGACTGCTTAAAGGCATAATTTACCATTTGCAGATTAAACAAAATCCAGATTTAGCACTTCAAAATAGTTCTAAAATGTGAGTTAGGGATAGAAACAACCAATGTAAAAGTCTTAATCATTATAATCCACGTTAAGTATTGCTATGTGAACAATAGTTTTGATAAGTTGTTTCTAGACTATACCGTCTACAGTCATGGTTTAGTAAGAAAATAGTGATATCTCCTTATATTTTAGGCGTTTAATTGCAAGATTTTTATGTGATAGGATGTTTTGTGATGCAACTGACCTACACATTATTCATCACATGTGATAACTAGAGCAGGTTTTAAATCACTGCTCCCAATGTTAAACGGTACCTCTAAGAAATATTGACCCTGAAGAAAATGGTATTTTCATCGGGAGCAGCGAAACAAAAGATTTACTTCATGAAGAATGGAATCAGGTAAAAAGGTTAAGAGGTTCTAGACATTAAACATTTCAAAAACTTTGCTTACGAGCTCACTCAGATTTAAATTCTCAGATTTCTTTTTGCAATTGGTTAGTATCTACGAATACTCCACATCGTATATACATGTATATATATACGTACATGTATATATATATATATATATATATATATAGAGAGAGAGAGAGAGAGAGAGAGAGAGAGAGAGAGAGAGCACCACTGCTACTCGCGACTTCACCTTGCACGTTTGTTCTTACGCGAGTCACATATCAGACTCAGCTAAATTTTCATGCAAATAAAAATGGAACGTTAATTGCAGTAACTCAGAAAGTGACGTCAAAACACATGACCAAGGCCAACTTTTTGTGTGTATCCCTTTGAAGCAGTATTATGCTTACGGACAGGCAGATGAGGCGAAGTTTTGTATCATCTTGTTAAATTGTTTTAAGATGTCACTGATCCCTTTGCTTTCTCTTTAAGGACTTTTGTTTAATTCAAAGTGATTGCAACAGACTGAGAGTAGATTTCGTACTGAAAATGAAGTATCAATACATCTCTAAAGATAAAGTTTTAGCTACGTTAATGGTTACTGGGTTGATAAAGTTTCAAATTGCGCGTGCGTAATGTGTCACACACACACACACACACACACACACACACACACACACACACACACACATATATATATATATATATATATATATATATATATATATATATAATATATGGAGAGGGAGGGAGCAATGTTCCAAAAACTACAGAAGACAAAAGTACTGTAGATATTTTGTAAGTTATGGGGACCATGAGAGTTGTACATAATGGTACATAATTATAGAGTAAGAGCAAGACATGGTGAAAAGACATAATTACCATTATTTCCTTGAGACAAAAAAAAATCTAGGAATAAAGAAGTTCATCGTAGAAAGTGGGAGGCAGGGAGCAAGTGAGAAAGGGGAAGAAAAGGAGCGGGGCGGGGGGGGGGGGGTGGTGGTGGAGAGAGGAAGACGGGAGAAAGGGTTCCAGTAATCTAGAGAGATCGGGGTTAATCAGTGTTGAGATGTCTTCCTTTCTCTGCTCTTCCGTGCCATCTCTGTTTTTCTTCAAGAAGATATGACGTGTGCCGAGCGAGCCCTTCTCTCGCTGTTGCCCCGCTGCTCTTATTTTTCTTTCTTCCGCAGCGTCGCCACGATGAAGGAATAATTCCCGCTGGTTCCATTTCGAGACATTTTGGCATCTGGCTCGGCAATATTTTTTCTGCTCTTTATTATTCGTTATCCCTCCAAAACATATAGATAACGCAGAGGGAAGAGATCATTCGTTTATATGGAATACTTTCTTTGGAGTAGATTCGATTGCGTATCTGCAGCTTTTTCTGGATGGGTAGGCCCCTACTTCCAAATATGTTCTAAAATCACCACTCATTTTCCCCTCTCAACATGTAAGGTTATGTTCACATACCTTTTGTTTCCCATATTATCTGATGAATAGAATGTAAAAGGCGCTAAATAGCTAGAACTGGATTTTTTAACGGAAAGTAAAGGCAATAGGTTTTAGCTTGGTGTTCTGCCCCAACTTTGGCACCGTAGTGGCCGTCAAAGAAGCGATTCGCATTACACTTCAAAACGCTGGGTTGTGGATAGGGAGATTCTTCCGCTTTAGCATTTAACGATAATAAGGAAAATGGACGAGTCTTCGCCATCACACTTGCGTGCACATTTTGCAGCAAGTTAAACTCGTCAAAGCTTGCGGCAGATTTGGGAGGTCGCTGAAGATGACATTTGAGACTGCAAATCGGCTGAGCGAGAAATAGATCAGGAAGATACAATTAATTGGTGGCAAGTGAGGTTCAGTCTTATAACCCTGTCGTTTTAGAGAAATCAGAGATTAACATGACATTACGAAAGGACAGCTAACGTTATTTCGGTATTAAACGCCTCCGCGTTTGTTTGTTTTTTTTTTTTTGTCTTTTTTGCTATATTGTTGAAATAACCTGAATAATCACGTTGGGTATTTTTCTGTTATTTCTCATTTCAAGCTTGAAATACACGAAGGTTTACCTTCGTCGGACAAGACTTTTCCATGTTTTTATGCCAAAAATCATTGACATAGTTGCGTAGATTAATCCTCCTTGCATGCCTAGAGAAAAGAACCAGAAAGAGTGCGAGAGAGAGAGCAAGAAAAGAAAAGACAAACAAAACGACCTCATTCTCAGTGTTCTCTTAGCTATAGTGATTATTTAAGAAGAATAAGTTGGATCGATTCTTTTTAGAGCACTTCGCTATTAAAAAAAGGATTCTTCAAGTTACGGCCTCATAAGATGCTATAGTTTCTAGATGTAGCTCAAGCGTCAGTAGTGCAAGTAATTGTCCATACAACAAGGAAAAGAAAATAACGAAAAGATTTAGATTTACTGTTGGATTGATCAGATTAAATCAGATTCTTCATTTTTCAAGCATATGATATTTGCCTATTAATCGTCTCCAACTTAACTCTTTCTGAAAAGCAACTGAAATATTAACGAAATTATTCTAAATTAATTAATTTTGTTATCATTTTTACTCTCCCCTCACGGGAAGGATTACCCTGTCAGCAATAGCTATACAAAGAACTGATTGTTATAGGGGGTCCTCGTTCAGTTTGATGTTACGTTTCAGACGTACATTAAAGGGATGGTATAGTTCTGGTTGAAATGGGGATTCAGATTGTCACTTTTTCAGAGATAATTAGAAATCAATTATATGAAATAGTAAAGGGGCATACATTTCTAGGAGGAATTCAAAACTTATTTGATGAAAGTCGGTTTTGAAATTGTTCAGCCATTTCAAAACCGATTTTCACCAAATAAACTTTTGAATTCCTCTTGGGCTTTTTCAAATTTCAAAAAGTTAAAACATGAATCCCCATCTCAACCAAAACTATACCATCCCTTTAAGATAGCCATCTTCGAATATAAAATTGCACATAATATCTTGCCCTTACAAAACAAGCAGTGTGTAGTTCTACACGTGAAGGAATCGCATATATTTAACGAATTAAACTACAATTCACGTGTGTAGTTCGCACTTTTGCTAGAAAGAGCTTTTATGACATTCCGAATCAAAATTTACAAAACACGCGTGGGTGGGACAGGAAATGCCTCAGGCTGTTTACATAATATCACTGGCTCCATTTCACATTAGTCTTAAATCTCAGAGCTGGCTGGCTGCATGGTTATAACGTACATGCACATTTGAATGACCCACAGTTGATCCTTTACTTTATGGGATAAGATCGTCCCTTCCTGATTAATGTCGATTTGCCCGTCTCTAAGGAAAGATTAAGACATGCAGAAAAATTAACTTGAAACTGCATAACCTGCGTGGGTAGCAGTCAATCGTGCATTGGTTTAAGGTAGCGTGTCAACAATGAATATACCGTAGATGTGACGATCTCAGTAGGTAAAATTGTACAAAATTCAAATTGGTAAGAGAATGCGATACATGAATCTCTAAGAGTGTGGGTTGTTTTTGTACGTAGGTGTTCTTTCGATGCTTCATACTAAAA
The DNA here is from genome assembly GCF_040938485.1 of Diadema antillarum. Taxonomy (NCBI): domain Eukaryota; kingdom Metazoa; phylum Echinodermata; class Echinoidea; order Diadematoida; family Diadematidae; genus Diadema; species Diadema antillarum. The sequence continues at coordinate 1,785,907 of NW_027271177.1, forward strand.
GATCGAAATTACCCAAATCCTGTCGCTTCAGGTCAAACGTCTTGATATAAATTATACGAAGATATATTGGGAAAAAATACTAACACCTTCTTGTTTCTTATGATATCAGCACACTAACCACGAGATAATAACTTATTGTATCTAGAATTTCAATTAAAGAAGAAAGAGTTTTATGAATTCCATGTTACATAGTTGCACAAGTATATACGATGATTAAAAAAGATACAATTTAGAATCTTTCAAATAATGGGAAATATTATTCGTAGGTTCTTTTTATTTGATCAGTTGACAATTTCATTGTCTACTCAGTGTAGATATTTTCTCAGATAATAACCCCTACAGAGAGTGTGTAATGTACACTGTACTTTATTGTCTTAAAAGTCTGAGACTTTTCACCGTAAAATTTCACAAAACTCGGCTTTGATAAGCAGTAAAACAGAAGAGAATACTGCAGCTTTCCTCAATTTTAGACCTAGAATAAAACTAAGACATTTTTTGTCTTCCCAAGCAAAAATCATACCCGTTACTTTCTGACAAATTATGATATACCTCGTAATTTTCCTCTCGATCTGCACATAATTCGTAATTCAATTCCACTTGACTGGAAAGCAACAAGAATAATTCAAATCAATTTCAGTTCAATTCATTTTCACATTTCTCACAATGGATTAAATTGTAAAAAGTATAAGCAAAAATTACAGAACTTTTTCAAGCATAAACAGACAAAAACAAATACATAGTACAGTTTTATAATCAAAACACCATCTGTTCAATGTAGAAATTATGATTAGGGTGGTAACGTATTAGAGAAATATGATGGGACCTATGATAATTATACACAACAAGCTCATTTAAGTGTAAGCCCAGAATTATCGGCAGTCGTGAAACGACTAAAAATGTTTAGACCAAATCGGATTGTAATACCAAGTAAAAAATATGAAAGAAGATGATAAGGTGTAACAGGATACAATAGAAGATACAGCCTATATGCATCAAACTACTATCGTCTTGAAGTACATCATCGCCCGGCCACTGAGATGATTTAAACAACATTTTAGTATCCAAAACCATTGAAAATTTAGGAGATGACGATGATATAGCCTCTTCTATTTTGCGTTTATAGTCTTGATAGTTGCGACTGATACTATACATATCGGTTACAGTACATTAATTTTTTTATTCACTTTAATTCGATTTGAATCCTCTTCTGGTATTTTTTTCTCTCTCTTTTTATCAAAGTTAGTCAGAACATATTGTGAAATTTCCACAACAACAGATGGAATTAGACAATGTAGGAATCAACTCCTCTGCACTAACAAGACGCAATCGTTACATCACCTCTTTTAAAGCACTGTTTAAACAGGGAATTGGGGTGCCTCTCAGGTTTAAATCAAAGTTTGGTCCTCAATCTTATGGTATCTACATGTAGAACTTGGGTCTAGCACCGCTATGACTACTATCAGAAGGTTTCCTGTACTGATGTATGCCTTAGCAAATAATTCCATTCCTTTTGATTTTGCTATACAGTTTTCCCGGATTGATCGCTAGCCACGACCTAAGAAAGAAGAAACCTAGGAACAGTTACCAGGTCATTACACTCACGGGTAAGTACATTCGATATTACAATGATACGCTTTTTTTTGGTTTGTTTTTGTTTTTGAGAGATGACAATACAAGACAAGAAAAACAACAATTTGTGATGGATGGATTAATGATATTGAAGAAATTCAATTCGAAAATAAAATTTCATCGTCAATCCATTCCGGATGCAGCTTGCTACGTTGAGTGATTTGCAAGCACGTGACTGCTCGTACAATACAATACACCAGGGAATCAGTCCTTGTCCGTATCAAGTGACAGACAATACGTCTTCCAATTTTATAAAAATGGATGATTCTCTTCCATTAGCGCACAGGCAAGATGACCGAAATTACCGTGGGGAACCAGCTGCAAATGCATTCTGACGGAAAACAGCATACGCAGGAAAAAAAAAATAACAAAAAAAAAACCAAACCCGGAAATACATATATTTTGTTGTGGACATGTTTGTAAGGGACTTTCGTTTTCTGCAGTAAGTGCAACAGAACAGAAGCTGAGTTCATGAATTGAGAATTGATCCAGAGAAAATTGGAAAGGAAAGAGAGAAAGAAATAAAGAAAGACAGACAGAAAAGACAGACAAACAAACAAACAAACAGAAAGGACGAGAATAAGAAGAAAAGAGAGAGAGAGAGAGAGAGAGAGAGAGAGCAGAGATAAACGGCCTTGTTTTTTGTGCTAACCTGTCTTGGTGGTACTCCGAGACTTTCCGTATCCGGGCAATGACATTTAAACTCGTCAGAGGTCCGGAAGTCACCTCTATCTAAAACGATCAAAACAAGCTCGCTGCACTTTTTGAGACATTCATCTATCTCTGCATCCCGCTCCACGAAACTTTGATATGCTATTAAAAAGCGAACAGGAAATGATCCTCATAACATGTGGAAATGGACACGACTTTTGACAGACAAAAAAGAGCGTTGTGCAAGTAGCCGGGACATGAAACAAAAAACAAAGAATGAACCCGGAAGCTTTGATAAACGCAAGCAGATAGGAAAACCAGTAACATGATATCTATCTATCTATCTATCTATCTATCTATCTATCAACATGTCTTTCTACTTCTCTCTCTATACATATACAAGACGCACACACACACGCACGCACGCACACACACAACACAAACATAAACACATACACGTGACATGCATAAAGATCTTGTAGGCCTATAGTTAGTGTGTGTGTTTGTGTGTGTGTGTGTGTCTGTGTGTATGTGTTTGTGTATGTGAAACGAGATAGAGAGAATGAGTGAGTGAAGGAAGAAGACGAGAATAAGATGAATGAAAGACGGAGTGGAATGGCCAGTCCCATGTATGTTCTTCAGACATTGCTGACGTTGTAACCCTTTTTATATGTGCGAGGTATCGCAAGCTTGTTACAACGCATTTTCTCTTGCGCGAAGAAGTCTTGATTGCAGTCGCTCATAAGAAGCGCGCTCCCAGCTTAGCTTGACGATGATATAACAGAAACCATGAAAGCACATCAAATCATATTGAAATTGTGCTAGAAGATCAAAGAGGAAAGAATAGTTAGAGAAAAGAATTTTCCTGTGAATGTTGAGTGGGCGTTGAATCAGTGGGAACTGGACAAAGAGATAGAACGACAGCGACAGGGAGAAAGAGGAAGAGATACGGGGAGCTGGAGAAGGAGAGGGCCTATGAGCGGTAAGCGGAAAGTGGTGCTCCGTCATCTTTACTAATAATTAATGAGTGATCATCCAGGGCATTGTAGCACAGGTCGAAACTTGGATGTAAACATCTGCGTCAGGGCATCACGCTACACCACTCACGCTGACACATGTTAAACAGTGACTTCACATCTGAAGTAGATCAAAGCGGTGATCCACATGTGCCAAGTTTATCTTTCTCTCTCCCACTCCCTACCGCTCTCTCCCTCTGTCTCTTTCTTTCTTTCTCTCTCTCTATCTCTCTCCCGCTGCCCCTGATCCTTAACTATCTTCTCATGTGCTGTAAATTCCAGTCCTACCAGCGCGTGTTGCATGTTTGACGTCCGTTGAAAAGAGGGTGTAATGTATATAGGTCGAGCTGACAGAAAATCGTTCTTCCGCCTTCGATCTGTGCCGCTACAGAGCTGGGCCGGCGCATAAACTTGCCACTGTTCATCTGGCCTTGCCATCCATCGCTCAGGTATTCCGCCCCGTGCGCACAGACAGCAGCGGAGCGGTCCCGCCGCCGCACGCTGGGATGGATTCGAGTTCACCTGTTGTGAAGAATCCATCACAGGGAACCAGGTTTGATTGCCTTGGTCTTATCAAAACAGTGGCCGGCTGGTCGCGGGTAGAAGTGGAGGTAAATTTAACGCGTCGCCAAGAGCGCAACAGGATGACGAAAAGCAAAAAACAAAAACCAACACCCTCCACGTCACGTATTAAACCAAATACAGTAGGCCACTTTGGAAAAATGACACATTGGATAAGAGGTCAGTAAACTTTAATAGAATCGATTCGGTATACGGAGTTCAACTTCATTTACGGCTATCTAAAAATAGCAAATTTTGTGTACAGTTTACCCTCTCTCGCCAAAGACAGTTTGAGTTTAGCTAGCGGTATCTACATCCATTCCAGGAGTCAGCCAATTATGCAAATCAGTGCGATAAAAACAACTCAGAGCAAGCGCATTACATTTGCTCGCCTAAGCGAAATAACCTTTTTTTTTTCTGTCTGGTATCCGTATTTTTTTTCTTGACGGATTGGTTTATATTTATTCGAACATTATGCATAAAACAGCAATTAATTTTTTGCAGGCATTTGTTTCTACAATGGAAGTAGTAATAAACAGAGAATTGATACACAACTGTTTTCTCCGTTAAAGGTACTGTTTACCATTGGGAACAGTGATTTTAAAATTGTTCAAGTTATCACTTTTGATGCATATGTGTAGGTCAGTTGTATCACAAAACATCCTACCATGTAAGAGAGTCACAATAAAGCCTAAGATACAAGGAGTTATCACTATTTTTCTCACTAAACCATAACTGTAGCCGGTTTAGTCCAGAAACATTTTTATTATAATCATTGTTCACATTTTGTTTATTTAACAACACCTAACATTAAAGTGTACTGATTCAAATTTTTACATTGGTTATATCTATCCCTAACTCACAATTTAGAACTATTTTGAAGCACTAAATGTGGGTTTTTGTTTTATCTGTAAATGGTAGATGTATAATGCTTTTAACTTCATAGTTATAGTGAAATGAACAAGGAAACAGTTTTTATTTCATTTTATTTTAATTCGTACTCAGGCTCGGTTGAAAAAGAAAGAGAAAAATCCTGGATGGAACATCGGTAACACAAAGATACGTGCTTCCTGATTCATATTTATTTTAAAGGCTGATGCTAAAGGTACTAGCGGATTTACATAATCCACGTGGGATGAGGGAAATACGCTGTGGGGTATTGTGTTGAGAAACCAAAATGAGTCGCCCTGAGTAAGTGCATGGGACCCCCCCCCCCCCCCCCCCTCCCTGAGACAAGGATGGAAAACAGTGAAGAAAGTCACATGACAGTAGGAGGAAGAGAGAGAGAGAGAGAGAGAGAGAGAGAGAAAGGGGCAAAGATAGAGGGATGGAGAGAGAGAAAGAGAGAGAGAAAGAGAAAGAGAGAGAGCATGGATAGAGAGTATTGTGAAAATCTCTCTCAGGCGAATCCAACACAATCTGGATAACAGTCCATACAACATGATGCTGTTGACAGATACTGCATGGCATCTAAGATATCCATGTACTTTAGTAGGGACAGTTCAGAGCACACGTACAAGACGCAAACATGCACATCTTTAAAAAAAAACACCTTTTTAGAATTCATTCATTTTGCCTGTTTATCTACATATCTATCTATCTCCTTATCTATATATCTATCTCTCGTGTCTGTCTATGTATCTGTATTTCTGTTATTAATATGGGCATAGTCGTTCATGGGGTATGATTAAACATAAGTATACAAAAACATCCATATGGTTTCATACGCACGATTAAATTAACTGTTATGATAGAAAAGACTTAGAAAGAATATATTTGAAGCAACATAATTATGTGCATCAGATATAACTACCATTAAGAGATAATTATGTACGGTCACTTACACGCTCTTACCTGATACAATTACCTACATAACAGTCGTGATTATATTTTCACAGCTGAGTCATATTGTGAGGGCAGATAATTGTCATCTCTCGGGAGGGACAGACAAGGGGGAAGGGGGAAGAGAATTACCTCCCCTGGTCAGACGTACACTGGCAAAGATCCGAGTAGAGATGAGATATGAACGAATTGTTAAGAAAAAAAAAAACACTCTAGCAAATAAATTAAGGGGTTGCATGCACATGAATAGTTGTGTGTACATGTGTTGGTGCGTTAATGTCTATTGGCTTGCATGTGTGAGTGCGTTTGCCACCTACGACAAGCCCATTCTAATTCTGACATTAATGTACGACGGATGGATATTGTCTTTGTTGGTGTCGATACCGTCTTTTAAATGTCAGGTATTTAGCTTTAATGTATGACAATAGAGTCATTGTAGCCGAAATCATTTCACTCTATGAAAAAACGGTGGAGTTGTTTTTGTTGTAGATGTTTCCTAGTTATCCCCGGAAATGAATTTCCTTTCGAGTGAACTTAATAAGGAACTATTAAAAAACAGAAAAGAAGAAAGAACCTAAAGGTGTGTCTTTAAAGGAGACCTCCGGGTGATTCTCAGATTTTTACATTTGTACAACTATAAATTAGTTATACTGAGGACAGAGTTTCAGAATTTGTGATAATTGGGATGAAGAAAAAGAGTATTTTCAAAAAAAAAATAGAACAAATTGCAATGAACAAGGATGATGACATGGCAGAGTCACCATAAGAATGCATAAGTTGGGGCTCAAAGCAGAACAAAAGAAGAAGGCATGCATAGATTGTAGACAGATGAACTCGCAAGCAAGCGGTATTGTTATGGAATTACACTGCTCTCATTTCTGAAATATGTGAACCTTCTATGTCATCATCCTTGTTCAGTGTAATTTGTTTGGTTTTTCAAAGAATTGTTTCTCTGCTCAAGAACCACAATAAATTCCACAAATCTATACAGGGAGTTGTCGATTTATGTACTACATGATGTGAAATTATGAAAAGCGTCTGGAATATCCCTTTAAAGGTCTCCTATAACCAGAATATCGGTAATTGTTAAGTTGCAATAACTCCCATGGTAAGCCTACGTCATTAGAAAAAAAAAGTCATACATTTTCTATAAAACGGGAATTCCATGTTTCAAGGTTTGAAACTGATCGGAATTGAATAGATCATTATCACTATGATGACACAATAGGGCATTATTGCTTGGTTGGCGACATGACGTCATTACTGCATCAGCATTCTGTTGGAAATGAATGTCTTTTAGGAAATATGAAGAACGTTCCATGACCCTGAAGTGTGGTAGTAAAGAAATCGAATGACAATCCACTTCCATATTGCTGAACACTATTATGCCGAAAGTGACATTATCATAATTTTAACCACGAGACTGTACGGAAATGGTGACAATACGGATGGGAAAGAGAGAGAGAAATATAATGACAATATTAAGCTTTTTGTCTCTGTCTCAATTCCTCACTCTTGCTGAATAGTTGTTGACCTTAGATAGAGAAGAGGTAGATATTTTGCTAAAGACATTTTCATATACTCTTACTTGGTTATTTTTCAATAAAGCTGATGGCAAAAATTGTAGCTGACGATGATTCGGTATAGGTTCAGTATCGCTTCCGTTATTGAAGTAAGATGAAACGTATTTCCGTGCAATGCAGAGGCGGTTGACACGTGTTTCTGCTTTAACATGATCAAAGTGTAGTGTGCAAGTGTTGGTGATGAATATTGCCATGGAGATGAAATCATTCGGATGTAGGCATGGTGATATGGGCGTAAAATGGCATTGCTTTTCCTTTTTGATGCTCTGGTGAGCGTGACGGTGTTACCGACTCACATCAATTGATTATGACGTATAGGCGTTGTGTTCCTTCTGCAGAACATTTGCATAAAATGTTTGATTGAGCTTTTATTTATCTATTTCTTTTTTTTTGGAAGGGGGAATGGGTTCTCCATGTAGTCAGGAGTTAAAGTTATTGTGAGAAAGAGCTCAATATTCTGCCAAATCAGACATAATGCAGACTATAAAATGCTTTCCGAGCAAGTATCTAACTTGCCATGTCAGTTAGAATAATCCCGTTTTCTTTTTTCAAATCAAAGTACAGCATATTAGGAATGGTAAATTTTGACTGAATTCGATTGTCGTCGAAGTGAATAAATCCGTAGTAAGTGGTATTGGTATTCGCCTTGAGTGGTATTGTGTGTATGCATTTGGGTATTTGTGGGTTTCCTTCTCTTACTTCTCCGCTAATTCACTTGCCTATCAGTCTGTCTTGCTGACTGTCTGCCTATCTGTCTGTCCGTCTGCTTTCTCTCTCGTCATCACACTTTACACTTGCAATCTTTCACCGTTCTTTTTCACATAAAATCTGAGCCCTGGGCACACAGGGCTACTTTAAACTTCCCCTAGAACCTCGTTTTGGGAGGCAATATTTGTTTCTTTGCCGAAAGAGGAGGCATTTTTGACGAGCTGTGCAAGAAACGTTTATTGGATTCGCTCTCCGTCAACGCCGCTTATTAGTCGTGATGTGCACTGCCTGACATTTACAAACAAGCGCGCAGTGCACCCCCGAGAGTTAAAGGCGCAACGGTCCCGAGTTGACGGAGTCTTCGCTTGCGTAGTCGTAAATAATAGAGTTCTGTACCGCGCGCTAAATCAGTTCAACTATATAATGTCACATTTTAACTCGCCACTCAACAGGGCATACTGGTTGCCTGTCACGACCACATCTGAAAACCACTCACGTCATATTTACTGACCTAACCCTTGTCACAAGGTTACACTTTATCGACGGAGATGTCAGAACATAAAACACTCTCAAGAAGAAGAAGTAGGTCAATGGATCGTAATGAAAGCTTCAACGTCAACAGATTCCTACGACAGAAATCACAGTGTATCTAGACAAAGCTTGCAGCTGCAGCAAACCAGAAGGAGGACGAGACTGATGATGATGACGAAGGAGAGCGTTTTTTTTAAATAATACCATCGAATATTTACTTCGTCATTATGAGCGTGAGCTGTTTTCAAATTTGTTTGTATGATAATGTGTACAAAGTATATTTGTTTGACTATGTGAGTAATTAGAAATTATTCGGTAAATGCACACAAAATGTGTATTTTTCTTGCTTTAATAAAGTAGATTCCATTAAAGTAACACAGCCATTGACAACGGGGGAAGTTAAAGAGGGCTCGTTTTGTCAATCTAATCGGTGGCGCCGGCTGCTTCAAAAGACTAGTTCTTTAAAGAGGATCGGGTCTTGTGGTTGAGGTCATGGAACCAAAACGGCGACAGTTAGTGAACAGCCGCCGAATATCAAGCAGGGGGTTAATGGGAGTGCATAGCAGGCAAAATGGCTGAAATGTGACGATGAGGTTGGATCATATCGAGTACCGACTTTCACGGGGAGTTTCCGCTTGTATACGACGGAATGTGGTGAACTTGGTCGTCAACGCAAGTTACTACTGCTTGGCGACTTTAAAAATCATTCAACAGGCCCGACGTAGAACCAGTTGGCCTTTTTGTTTGTTTGTTTTGTGTGTGCGTCTGTGTTTGTGTGTGAGAGAGATGGATAGAAAACTTGAAGATGAAATATAGACAAGTGGCAGAGATAGAAAGAGAAGAGAAAGGAATGGAGAGGAAGAAAGAGGCCCAAGGCTTGCTGGCGGAGCTGGACGACAAGAGAGTAAGGTAATGGAGTGGACTTCTCTTAAAGGAAACGCGGTACCGTAAGCAGCTATTCCTAGAAATATGTCAAAATCCATGCGATTACTGTTAAAATACTTTCTAAATTAAATCCGTCATTCCTTACTCTTGGTCGTGCTTCATATCAAGTGTATGAGGAATTACAACACAGATAAGTTAAGAAAATCTTCTTCAGTTTTACATGTTGCATCTTTTTTTTTTTCAAGATTGGCCCTCTTCTTTTCCGATTTCAGTGATCAATAGTTCAAGACGATAGAATGGTATTCTCTGAGTACCTAGGTTATGACATTTTGTTGTAAAGAAATATTAATGATTTTTTTTTTTTTGTAATATAGAACTCCTGGGTCTTGGTAATAATTATGTTATGTTTTTTTTTCTAAAACAGATGATATGCCCACGACTCTACCAATTCTTTGCCAGTTATCTAAAGCTGAGTAAAGTCCTTCTCTAAATTGCAGAGAAGCCTTGAGTACGGTATTCAAAATTCATGGGTTGTGTTGGATAACCTTGACGGTATACGAATATACAGATTGTACACCCGAAGCTATCAGCATTTGAAAGACAGTTGAGGGGTTAAACTGACCTTGCCTAATTGGCTTTCCAGAAGAAGCCAGATTCGTTCTGCTGTCTTGTTTTTCTTTTATTTCCCTCTCCTCTTCTATGACGATGGAAAGGTTAATGCGTGTTGGAATCACAAGGGATATTTCAAATATGACGGCGATTATCAGGCAATTACAAGAGCTGCGCAATGACAGGGTTTGTCATTAGGGAAGGTCCAAATGAGCATCATCGGCAGATTGTAGAAAAATGATCCGAAGAATATTTTTACAATTTATTTGTTTGTCGTAAGATCGCTCTCCTTTAGAAAGGCCATTATAAACTCTGCATCTCTAAAAGGGGGAGAAAAGGAGAAAAAGAAAAGGCTAAGAGAGAGAGAGAGAGAGGGGGGGGGGAGGAAAGAGAGTGAGTGCGTGTGTGTGTGTGGGGGGGGGGGCGTATCAACCACGAGGTGTAAACTTAAATAGTTGAGATCATGTTGTGTACAACATTTCAAACATTCTTGCACAATCTTATACATAAGATTAGATTACGAATCAGCGATTTCATAAACTTTATCATGTAATTGTGGAACGTATTCATATTCGTCAAAATATTTTGCAATGTACCTCCCATGGATGGAAGAGCACAAATTCACGAAAACACATTGCATAGGATAACTAACGATAAAACAATGGTATATTAGCGCAGGCGATGAAATTTTAATTACCGACGTATTCGTATTGAACGTTTATGCGACAGTTAAACTAGACGAATCTGGATATTTACACAATCACGATGAATCCAAGGGCGAAAATGATGTCCCTATGTGATTTTTCACGGAGTAGTATTCGATTTCACCAAATTTCCCAAATGTCGCAGAAATCACAAAGTTTCGTATTTCTAGTTCTAGTTGACATAAAAGTCACCTTAAAGGTCCTGTTGACCTTTGGGAGCAGTGATTTAAAAATATTCAAGATATCACTTTTGATGCATACTGGGTAGATGTAGGTCAGTTGTATCACAAAACATGCTACCATACAAGATTTTTGCTATAAAGCCTAAAATAGAATGAGATATCACTATTTTTCTCATTAAACCATAACTGTAGACGGTTTAGTCTGGGAACATTTTTATTATAACTATTGTTCACATTTTGCATATTTAACAACACTTAACATCAATTATGCTGGTTCAAATTTTTACATTGGTTGTTTCTATCCCTAACTCACATTTAAAAACTATTTGAAGCACTCACGCGGGTTTTTGTTTCATCTGCAAAAGGCAAATTATGCCTTTAACCCTCAGCATACACATCATTAACTATTTGCATAATTGCTCACAGCAGTTCCTGTTGCTGTTGTTGTTTTTTTTTTCTACACAAGCTGGTGCGACTAGCTGGACACAGTTTGTCATAAATGTTTGTCGCGTACAGATGCCATTTGCAGATAGGAACTTGCAGAATTATCTGATCGGTGTCATTCTCTTTTGTATGTAGAATGTGCTGATTGAGCAAAGATAATAATTTCACACCTGATGGCCCAATGGTCTTCGTACCACCATCCTAAAAAAAAAAAAAAAATCATATATCGCTTCTATGGCAACATGATGGGAGTTACAGTACAATATAAGGAGTAAGGACGGCATCGTTTCTATTGATCGCGAACTCGTTGAAGTCTAGCCAAGCGTATAGAGAAGCAAGAGCGGGTGAAAGTTAATGGGCGAGGAAGGCAGATTATCGCTTCTGATCAATTAACCCTTTCCCTTCGGGATATTCACAAGTCCCGAATATGCTCTTCGCGGGATCTATCAGATTTCGTGGGCAAGGGATGCCGTCGCCGGTCGGGGACTTGCGCTGCTTGAATACAAGTCATTAAACATGGCTCCCTGATGACTTTATCCTTGATCGGGCACTCGTGGCGTCTTTAACTCTGTGTAGCAATCAACTTGGAGCACACTAATGCATCCAAGGAAAGCGCCTACTTTAAAGGTACTCTATAAGCCACCACAATCTCTGCTGCTCTGACATTGTGCAAACATGAAGCTATGAAAATTTAGGGTTGAAAATTGACGCGGGCTTTTGCGACTGACCTACTCGACCGTGCTCAATAGTTTACATACTGTAGGAGGCAGTGCAAAATAATATAAACCATACAGTGAATGTTTCACTACCGTGATGGTGATATTTTTTAAAAGGTTTCTTGATAAAAACATTATGATCATGATTCTGAATATTTTTAATGCTGTTTGTGTGTGTGTGTGTGTGTGTGTGTGTGTTTGCGTATTTTAATATCATACAACTCTGTCAGTTATATAGTTAGACAGTGCCTTGCATATTCAAAGTCACGGGTGCAATTTAATGCAACTTCTATGAACCCAAGGAGATTCGAGAGATAAAGTCACAATAGTCTTATTTCCTTTGATCATAATCATGTTTAATGACGCCACTCAAAAATAATCGAAGAATGTGTCAAACAAAGTGGACTTTCCCCAAAGATGGGAAGACAATGGATTTGAGTCTCATTGCATAGTGATCCGCCACTCTATTGGGAAGAACTTTTTTGTGATGGTAATTACTTTTTTGCTATCCGTATTTTAAAGATGAGCGGTACATAATGGTAAAGACGAGGGGATTTGCGAACAGAAATTCAGATTGCACAAACAGATGGCGGCATCAAACGGCAAGATCAAATGCACGAAATGCACCTGTGGAATTCTTTTGAGCATCCGTAGAAAACTGACAGCTCAGCTGTTTGAATGGTTATAGCCTGTTGGACCTCCATCTCCTGAACCTCCTTGGTAAACTATTGAAAACAAGTTTAGGAGCAAGATCTTCAAAAGGGGGTCTACAACTCTAAGTACAAAGAATTAAAGTTCCAAAAGAGGGAATGGACTCTTCGTAAGGGTCATAGTGAATGACTATAGATCTCTTGGAATTCAAACATCAGACACACACGTAACTTGGCGATTTACTAATGTGAACCCATCATTGTGTGATGTACAGTTCATTTTCTAGTACGGTTTCCAGTGTATGTCTGTTTTGTTTGTCTGTTTGTTTTTGGTTCTTACTTTTGTTTTGCCGTTCTTTTTCCGTTCTTTTCTTTTGAAACGCAACCCGACTAGTAATGTTTTATTCAGTACAGATTACTGAAAAGTTCACTTTACAGGCTCCTTACTCCATTCCTCGATGTAGATTAGTACATGTCGAGTAGCGTCTCTCCCACACTGATTACCTTGTTCTGATTCGTCCTGAACATTAACGTCCAACGGCGTCATTCGCGCCAAATAGGAGAATAGCATGGGCGAAGGCAAAATGCATGATGGGAAGGCAGAGCATGTATCAAATGTCGCACCTCGCCGGATGTAACAAAGGTCTGCCCTCTAATAAAATAATCGGCAAACACTCTAGGGGTAGTTTTCTTCGGCAAGCATCCTTGGAGGATACCGTAGCCTATCTTCTGATCTTCCCTGACGAGGTCGCACATACTTTTCTGCGCGGCTGCCGTGAAATGGGAGCCTCTTCCCGCCAAAACGCCAACGGTAGTCATGACAACGATCCCACACTCCTCGTCCTAAGCATCGACTTGAAATCTGAGAGACGGGGAAATATGCGAGATCGTGTTTCCATCAACTTCGAATTTCTGGGTTCCAGAATATCCATAGCTCTTGGCAATGGCCTTTTCGTTGACGTGGGAAAAAAATGAACAGTAATGTTTTATTACGAAATGGCACAGACAAACAAGCTCTGGTAGGAGTCTGAACAAATAAGAAAGAAGATTCACATTACATATGGGGATACTTACCATCAATCATGAGAAAATGGTGGGAAAAATAAGGATCCGCATTTGACAAACATCTAGTGGGTGTTATCCAACGTCTAGCAAAATGAGACATTCAAAACTACTGCAAAAAGAAATATTTTTCAAGAAACTTGTTTCGTATAACTCAAAACGGACAATCATGAATTGGCGACAATGTGCTGAGATTCACCAATACACTGGTTGGAAATAAGTAATGAGGGGCATAGCGCTTTGTCGGCGGAAATGTCAACCTCAATCTGAGAAGAACTGTCCTTGAAAGTTTTCTTCAAAGTAGTTTGTTTGGATCAACGGGATGTCATATGCAAACTCTTACACCCATCTTTTGTTGTCTGTACAGAAGGGATTTCCTGGACGTATTGGAAAGGGCATGTTGCAATTCTTGGTCATTCTCGCAGATAGGTGAATTTTATGGGAAGTCAGCGATGAGTTTGGGCTTCGTAATCCCGTAGGATGCTTCGAGGGATTTTCCTTCATTTTGAAAGACGTTTTTCGACCATTGCGCCTGAACCATTGAGTAAGTCCATGTAAGGTCATGAAAGAAGGCGTCCATTATCTTAATGCTGGGACTGCAGGACAAACATTTACCAACCAAATACTTACCCATAAAACAAAATGTAGAGGAGCAGCGGGACTCTATCTTTTTTCCCCCACTCGAGGGGTGACCTTTTTGGATTTGAATGGTATGAGCATAGATATAGATGTCCTTCAAATTTAAACCTTTAACATTTTCGCATCGCAGCGGTAAGTGTACCTGAAGTATCTCCGATTCAGAAGCAGACTACATAGTGGATTCTGATAACAGAGGTTGGAGTTCGTCGTCGATGAAATATTCAACCCTTAAGTAATGCAGATTTCAAAGATTAACAAATATATGGAAGCTACGGTTGCAAAAAACAACCAAACAAACAACCTAGATGCAGCTGATTACATGAGAAAATGTTGTGTGAAATGTAAATTTTGCATTACAATATCTTACATATATGTATATGTACCGTCTCCATTTACATCGTTGCAATATTAGTTTTGGAACCATAAATGATTAAGAGTGTCATCATTACAATTGATGTTATTGATGGCTTAATACAGCAATATTTCGATAGAGATATCACTGTATTATAATATCTTCACTTCTATGAGATGGTGTGAGTAAGATAGATGGCGAGGGCGTGTGGGTGTTTGAAATGGAGGAAAACCGACCATGTCACCTACTAAGTCCGCAAAGAAGCTTTGGAGCTTTTGACACGCCACGATGTCATGTCAGCCGACAGATTGTATCCATCTCTACCCTATTTATGTTTGTCTACCGGATTCACCTCGGAGGAAGATTCCTCCTTATTCAGCCTTATTGGATGAGGGAAGCTTTACACGACTCTTCAATACCCAGCACATGTGGGTCACCATGGCAATGAGCTTGTTCATCGATCGTCTCCTTCTCCCAGAGAACCGGGAAGGCGTCAAGGGAGAAAATTAAAGAACACGAAGGAAGAATCAGATAGAGGCGGAAAATGCTGTCGGTTGAGATTAAGAACGAGAGAGAGTGAGAGAAAGAAAAAAAGGAGGGAGCGGGAGAGAGAGGGAGAGAGGGAAAGAGAGGATTGGTTGGCTGTTTGTATGTGTTTCATAATTCATCATGATATACAGAAAAGCATATGGTTTTTGCGAGAGATAGAGATAGATGAAAAAGATAGGGGTTGGTTCGCCATGAATAAGTGGATATGTAAATATTTTGGTTTATAGGCTTGTGAATGTATGATTGTTTAAAAGGACGAAGGAAGAAGGAAAAGAGATAGAGAAAGAAATAGAGAGGGAGAGAGGAAGAGGAGATGAGTAATGTGAAAGCAACAGCTGTATAGTTCATCAGCTGCCGGTCAGGATCTGGAGGCGAGCGATAGCAATTTAGGTCTTTCTTGCTTGCTTCAGAATAACACAACGCCAAGTACACCATTTGTAAGGTACCCCCAAAACCTTCAATTTACTATATTATCATGAAAATACTTGCCTCAGGGGAGTGAAGCGGAGCAAAAGTACACTTTCAATTTCCAATATCAGGCAAAAGATACGTGTTTTCGAAATATAAGGCATGCTTGTTGCTCACTCTTATATCAGAGTTCTATAAAAGTGGCACTTAGTATAATGCGTCTTAACCATGTCGATTTTGAAAATATGACATATTATTCGAGAGAGTAACAGGTGGAGATTTTGAGGCCGAAATGGAATGTCTTTACATTTAAATGGTAGCAGTGAATCTGGCATGTCATATTGTAAATACAAGTCATTGCACGTCTGTTGAAAATCAAGACGTCTCAAGAATCTACACCATGCATGGTCCCTTATTTTAGTTGATATATTTACACGTACACCTGCTCTCCTTTAACGTGCATTAAGATGATCTTAAAAGTATTGTCTCTATAACTGAATACGGCTGCCTTTTCCAAATTGTTCTTTCCTCTTTCTAACAATACATGAATAACACAATATACATGTAGGTAGTCGCAAATTCCAATCCATGTGCGAAATCGCACACCGCGCTGCAACAGTTCTAAGTTCGTGACGCCTCATAACCATATCATGCATGCTCATTTATAATGTGGCATAGGAGATGGAGGGGGCGGAGTGTAACATTTATCAATATTTTAGCTTGGATAGCCCTTTGCCATTTATAAATTATATCTGTAATCCTAATGCCACGGTAACGATACACTGTTGTGAAAGACATCCACATGGAAATGTATGGAGAATCGATCTTCTGAAAAAGATGACGATAAGTACGGAGGCGTTATCTGAACAAGAACGAACGAGATACGTGACCACGGGTTAAACTAGAAAGATGAAAAGTTATGCATGCAAACACACAGCCATACATTGACAGACAGACAGACAAACAGACAGACAAACAGACAGACAAACAGACAGGCAGACAGATAGACAGATGGACGGACAGACAAACAGACAAACAAGGGCAATTTCTGCTGTAATGACTCAGTTTATCAGCTCCTGTCAAGGGGATCCTCTGAAGCATTCAATTGATTTTTCGTCACGAGACAGCCGCTTCCCCGAAACATGATCGAGTATATCTCAAAGCCGCGAGATCTTCTCAACAATTATGTCCCCTTCATAAAAAAGAAAAAAAGGTCGTTTGAAATCGAAGGCGGTATACAATGCTTATCTTAACACAACTTATCTTGATCACACTGTACTGGGTAGATGTTGTAGGCCTACATGACTGACATTTCAAAAAAATGTTCATTATTTTTATCAACTTCATCCATCATCTCTATATAGATTAATTGGTTACAGTCGATTGATTTATTGATTGATTGATTGATTGATTGATTAATTAATTAATTGATTGATTGATTGATTGATTGATTGATTGATTGATTGATTGATTGATTGATTGATTGATTGATTAATTCGTCGTTTTATTCAATTACCAGTAATATGTTATCTAAGTATGTATAAGCAAACAAAGTTAGGCTTTAGTTATGATGCCTGGTAAATATATCAACAAACAGACAATTCATATTAATGTTAGATAACCGCAACTTGCTTTAGAACTTTGGTGAACCACAACTTGTTTGAACGTGGCTCTCATGAGAGAACTGAAATTGGCTCCCCAAGCAATTGCCGAGCAAGACTTACATAAATTCTGACGGTTGATAAGCTAATTGCTTGGAAATAGGCTGCGTTGGGATTCAACTTAGGTTTCTCGAAATCGACACGTAATTCATCAGATTGAATTAACCTGTCAGGGAAGAAAAGTAGCTGGTACCGTGATATACATTTCGGTTTCGATTTCGTTTTAGCTACTGGGGAAGAACTACGAAGGAAAGGTCTGCTATCTCTGTTGAATGCTTGTGTGAGATTCTTGTCTCTATCATGTCTATAGCATCGCTGCCGATACCGTAGTAGCCGAGATGCGTAGCAGTGTGTGGGTACGTGTGTGTGCGTGTGCGTGTGTGTGTATGTGTGCGCGCGTGTGTGTTTTTTTATGTTATTGTTCAAAGAGATTACAAAATCTCTTTGTTATTGTTATAGTCGTAGCTTTCGTTACTCACTCATTGACATGTGTTACCCGCATCCATTTTAAAGCGTCAAGCTTTTGAGTACAATGTTTATTGTATAGTGCATGAAGACCAGATCTTTCTCACAACAGAAAGGATGTGTGTGTGATTTGATTAGCAGTGTGTGAATCATTTCAGAGATCTCGTACTGTTAAGTAATCCTACATTTTGAGAGATAGAAGAGAATCGATATCTCACTGTTCCAGCGTTCAATTATCTTCTTTTATGTCTCTGAGGTTAAGCTAAAAAAAAAGACTGTTCGTCAGATTTAGCTCCAAGTTTAGCAGAAATGTCTCGCTAATTTCCAGGATCGTTTCTCTATGAAAGGTGATATTTCTTTCTATATTTCTTTCATTGTTTCTTTGTCTCTTTCTTTCTTTCCTCTGTACTGGAGCCAAGCACCCTCGTTTAAAGCCCTGAAATGTAAGCTTTGATAATTATGTTCAGACATAAAGGTTTGAAAAATAAGCGATTCTCTGCTCTTAACGACTATCACTGTCGTGCTTGTCATGTTTGTTGGCGGGTAGCGGAAATACATTGCTACTCATTCTACACTTATTGCAAGCGTCTTTTCCAAAAGCTGCCATAAAAAAAGGGGGGGGTAACGGTACTTGCGTTTACGAAATTACACAATTTGGAAATGTAAATGAGAATAATGAGGAATGAGGATCGACAAGTCAAGACGCCATCCTTTCGTGTCGGGGAGATTGCGCCTAAACACGAATCTCTCGCCTCCATTCGTGCTCGTTCATTCGGCTTTGGGCGAAGGGGACACAGTTTACATATATATTTTTCTCATTCTTCTCTTTCCTTCTTTTTTTTTTTCACGTTGGTGGCTCCGATGTAACGATCAAGAGCCCATTGATATTATTCATTTATTCATGACTGCCGCCTGTAAAGATCAATATTCGGGGTCGACCCAACTTGACCAGGCTCAAATTTTATTTCCTGTAAATATCCATCGGCAATTTGACTGTGCATGTGTGTGTGTGTGTGTTTTTTCTGTTGTGTATGTCTGTGCGTGTGTATAAAAGAGAGCGAGAGAGAAAAAAAGGACAGAGAAGGAACGATGTCTTCGTTCGTTTACGATAGTTATGAACAATAATAATAATAACTATTTTTTTTTATAGCGCAGTTCGAACTTGGTAAGGATTTCGATGCGTTTTACAGACTATTAATAACCCCGGTCACTGAATACATTATTTCCAACCAGCAACATAGAGTGCTCACTCTCCACTCTCTGGGGAAGATTCCAGCCAGTCGCCATTTTACAGGCGCGCACAATATATGCTGATTAACCAACATATACGTTCTCATCCTACCGGGTACCCATTTATGCTCTTAGGTGGAGAGCAGCAATGTGGACAATATTAATGCCTTGCTGAAGGGCAAAGGTGTGAGGCATCGTGGGGCTCGAACCCACAAACCCGGACCACGCTCATGTGAATCAGAGACGAGTTCTCTTGTATTCACTCTGCCACTTCACCTCCAAGCATTGCCTTTAAAATGGTCGTCGATCGTCACAATGCACTAGTACGTGGTCACTTTTTTTTCAATAATATCTATTCACTTCCATGCCAAAAACAGGAAATCAGTTTGGTAAATTGATTTACACCGAAACAAAAATAGTTATTTTTAATAAAACATTTCCGCACTTGGAAATAGAAATTAACAAAGGTAATTGAGACACAGTTGTAACAAATGGAATGAAATTGGTTCAGCAAACTACCAACCAACCAACCTCCCCCCCCCCCAAAAAAAAAGAAACTAAATTAAAAAAAAACTAAATAAATACTATACTATCTAAAGACACACATTCATACACACAGACACAGACAGACAGACAGACAGACAGATAGACAGACATACACACACACGCACACACACATTTAAGTGCACATGTTCCCACGTGATACATGCGTAATCGCTAACTACGTGAATATTTGTGATAATAAAATAAAACTGAAACTAGAACTGTTTCAGGTTCTTTTCTTTTCGTCACTGTCGTTGCTGGGACAACTGAGTTTGAAAGATGGCCGGGGTGTTGCTGATGATTGGACCATACTGCACTCTACGTCCGATTCTTGAAAACTCACCATGGTTCTTCATTAGAAAATAATGCCTCGAGCAAAAACAGCGTTGTCGCGCAATATGAAGATGATAATATATATCAAACATCATGCGAACTTTTTTTTTCTCCGGTTTTGTTGGATACAACTATTTTCGTCGCTCCTTTTTAGGCCTACATCTTTCCTGGAATCAGTCTATGAGTTTTGGCCGTCGTGTCTTGTCTGTGACCTCTGGTAATGGGAACGATGTTATTATCCCTTTCGTCTTGTTGTTCTTCTTCACCATCTCCTTCTTCTCCTACTTCTTCATCATCTCCTTTTTTTTCTCCTACTTCTTCCTCGTCTCATCCTCTTCCTTCTCCTTCTTCTTCTTTTTCTTATTCTTCCTCTTCTTCTTCTTCTTCTTTTTCTTCTTTTTCTTATCCCCTCCTTTTTCGTTAACGTAGCGCAGCAAAGTTATATTTTTTGACCGCTTGTATCCTTCCTTCTTATGAAGCTGAGTATAAATCTTGACGTAGGTTGTTATAGAAACGAGCCAATATAAGATGTTTTCCCTCCAGAACTTTTGCCGTCCCACGTATTAAAATTGCGGCCCTCGTTGGCAAAAAACCTGAGACATAATCTTGCTCTCAGAGGAATTTTCCGGATTGATTATGGGCGGGGGCGACATCGAATTTGATTTGACTGTTGGGGTGGTCGACCAGCTCTCTCTTCGTCAGAGGAAAATACACTAAAGTCAGTAAACTCGACTGCTGGAATGCGATGATTGCCCCCATGGGGAGCTACATAACCCCCATCACTTTAATCACAGATAGGCTCCGCAGACACCACAATGTCGTGAGCTTGGGAGGAACGAGAGACTCGCAATTTGGTTATTCGTAAAGTGGCGATCAATCCACGATATACGATTTCAAGAGCTGTCGTGTTCTAGGACCTAAAACCGCACATATTCGTCATATCTTTCGCAGTGATATTTGCAAAATCGCATAAGCGTTTCGTGTTTCATCGGAGTTTGCATCAAGTCGCGAGCTCATTTCAATGGATGGCATGCACTGTCACGTGATTATCAGCCACAGCCATCGACGCAATCATGCTCCAAATATCCTGTCCGCACACCCAATAATGCTCTCCGAAGTAGCAAGATAAAAAAAAACCTCTCTGAAACATTCGTCCCAAGTTTGCTGTTCCTTGTAGGGTACGCTACACTGCATATTTAGTAAATGATGAATGAATGAACGAATAAATGAATAAAAGATAAGTTCCGGCAATCTATAACGAATTCATGAATAAACATATATATTTCAAGAACAGAGAAGAATGCGTAGTTGAAAACTGGGCTAACATAGAACTGTGGCAAAATTAAGTGATGAATACAATTGACCTGAAATTCAACCCGTCAAAGTAATAATATACTAAGCAATCGTATTCCTCCTCTCTCTTTCTTTCTCTCTCTGTAAATATATAATATAATATAATATGATGTAATATAACATAATATAATATGATATAATATAACATAATATAATATAATATAATATAATATAATATTATATAATATAATATGATATGATATGATATAATATGATATGATATGATATGATATGATATAGTATAATATAATATAATATATCATAATATAATATAATGTGCGTGTGCGAAAGACTGAAAAGAAAAAATGCATTATCTCTTATAACTGAAGCTTTTATCTATTTTCAGGTATACCTTAGGCATTACATAGAAATGTTGCTGATGAACTAAACGAGAATAATGAATGCAACAGATGATTGTGGTGAATCAGAAGCAGTGCCGCGAAACATGAGTACTCCAGAGACTTCACGATGACGACCACATGTTGCATAGTTAAAGAGAAATGGCATCCTCGACATGCTTGCTTTCACGTATAGTTGTTTCTTTTTCCCGCGAGATTCTGTATTCAACGTAGACTTTTTCAAGGCATACTGGTGAGAGTGTAATCTAACGCAGCAGAAACCTAATGTGCGCTAATTCAGCTAATTAAGGAACTCGTAACCGGTTGCGCGTGCAGCAGGAAGAACCTTGACATTTTGCTATCATGCATCGTGGTATTAAAGCTATTTAGATTGCGGAATATCTCATCATAGAATATAGACCATTCTCGTTGAGCCCTTACGTTGATGAATTGAGCAAGAAACATGATTTTAACACCAATCTGTCAAAGAAGGGCAGGCAAATAGTCCTACTAGAAAGAAATCAGTTCTTTATTTTGTTCCTTAAATATTTCTGATATAAAAATTTAAGTTTCAAGGGTATTCCTTGCTCTAATTAGTTTCGATGTTCACTTTGTTCATTCTTGTTTTTATGTACGTTTGTGTGTGTGTTTTTTTTTCGATGCAAAAATTCAAAGCGTTTGTCTTCAGTGGATACGTTTCAAAGTTCTAAAGGGAATTCTATTCTGATATTCTGTAGCCTTGTATGAAAACAAATGTCTTCAGATATATTCTAGATAATTGCGTAATCAGGGTAATATATCTTTGCGTGTCTCCTCAGCGGTTGGGTATTCTCTGTGCCTATCAGATATTTGAGAGAAAAAAAAAGAAAATTAGCGAATGTGTGTGTGTGGATCATATGGAGAGTTGCTAGTAAAATGCTTAGATCACAGTCAATTAATTTGTCTTATTTTTTTAGCGTTTACAGTAACATTCATAATTATTTTCACGTGTCAGATTTTTCCCCTCCAAATGTTCACTATTTTCACGTGTCAGATTTTCCCCCTCCAAATTTTCACTAATCTACTCCTCTAATTGTTCTTAAAAATTTAACATCATAGGATGGAATTTCTAGTTAAGGTGGGAATTCATTGTGAGACATGAAGCATACGAAAACAATCTTTAACACAATACACGCTGATGAAACTCTCCCGTTTGGCCATTTAGATCGTTTCCCAATTCTACAATTTCCGCCGTAAATCATTCGAAGATAAACCCATCGTTAAATATTTACATTAGGCCTATTACAATGGAGCAACGATGTCGTCTGCGCAGCGCTAGCAAACGTCTAATGCACAATATACAATTACAAAGCGCATGTCAAAAGACATAGCCCATTTATCAAAATAATCATAGGTTATGTTCTGATACATGTTTAAGCATAAATTGTGGGCGATCAGTTTGGCATGTTGATATCGGAGGACGAAAAATAATCACGACATTTCGTTCCTATGGAAAATAAAAGTGAAGCGTTTCCTTTCAGTGTTGTCTTTGATTTGGCACTTCCTTCGGGGTAGTCATGAAGAGGCTTCGAAAGGTCAACACAGCCAGAGCTGAAAATGGAAATGATCATAATTTGGTCATCTTGAAACGCCTCGCACCTGAGTGGTAGATCGACTTGATAAATGAATCTGCCTCCATCACCATGACAACTGTCAGTGAGGATGTCATCCTTCGGGTTGTTTTTTTTTTCTTTTTGTACACGTGGCAATCAAGTTCGCTCTTCCTGTGATGTAAATGGAGTAAAAGCAGGGAAGACGAAACGAAATATCTAGAGCGGAAATGAATTATAGTCGCAGAAATTAAAATGAGCCAGCGAGTGCTTAAAAAGTTTGGAATTCCAGATGATATGAACCAGAGTGATGCCATAGTGACATAGAATTCGAATGTGTAAAACTAAAAACACCGTGAAAATGGAGGATGGAATGATAATTGCAAATGAGGATATTAAAGAGGAAAATAGTGAAAAGGAGAGTGACGACTGCACAATACGAGCACTAAAACTGGTTAACAATATCTACGCATGTATCAGCACAAGAGAAATATCCAGCTAACAATACAAGATAAATGGACGAGTAATGTCAGTACACTACTGAAGAGTGAAGACCCGTCATTTCGTC
Source organism: Diadema antillarum (assembly GCF_040938485.1). NCBI lineage: Eukaryota > Metazoa > Echinodermata > Echinoidea > Diadematoida > Diadematidae > Diadema > Diadema antillarum. The sequence continues at coordinate 1,809,708 of NW_027271177.1, forward strand.
GGTCATTGGTCACAATGTTGGTGCACTGGCGCGCGCACCTCACTTGCTTAGAAACAGCCAGTGCGCAACTGCTCTGCCAGAGTGACGGACGAACTCCGCAGATGCTGGTGGTGCATGCAAGCGTACTGTCCTAAACCACTGATACACCTTGTACTTCAGTGGGTACCTTCACAATCTCAACTCTCTGTGCTAGCACCCTCTTTGTAGTTCACTGCCCTTAAAGGATTAGTGTAAAAGGAACGGCCAACGGATTTCGCAGGGTAAGTGAAATACAGACAATGTTTGCATCGCATTAAAGATGGTCAGAAACCCGTTTCTCAAACATAACCTGAAATTTTGCGTAGATATCTTTGGAGTTATGACCCTTTGAAGTGACTAAATGTAGTTGTCAAGAGGTCGTAGTTATTGTGTGTATTGTATGTATTTCATGCACAGCCGTACATTTGAAGTGACAACAGATGCTTTAGCAGTCGACCTCTACCCTGGCTCACCGTCCTGGCTCACCATCCTGGCTCCTTACCAACCTTTACTTTCCATAACTTTGTTGTCTTTGTATCTTCAATGAATAATTTGTAAATGACAATTCTGAAAGACGCAGTTACTGACAAAGAAAATTCAAATTTGTACTTAAAGTGAAGTGGTGTCTATCTATTCCAACGTTTTTAACGTTTTTGTAGTTCGTCTTAACTTTGTACATAATGTGTGTGTGTGTGGTGTGTGTGTGTGTGTATTTGAGATACAGATGAGACATGGAACATAATTATGTTTTATATTGCTTCGATATGCCACACAAGAGGAGAATGAATATAGTTGAAGTTGATGTTTTGTCCGATTTTGTAGAACAAACTAATTGTTCACATGAACACCAAGATGATTTGCGTCTTCTAAACTGTAGGCGAACTACCCAGAGTTCTCGTGCTAACGTCAATTTTCAGTTTCCTTTTTTAACTCCCAGCAAGAGTGTTCAGCGGCTATAGAATCTCTTGAATTTACAGCAAAAGTGAAGCAAAAGACGATCATTTTTTCCTTTTTTTCTGCAAAAGTGTCGCGGTCAGAAATTGATGGTGATGGTCAGAATGTGGCTTTTAAAAAGATTTGTGGTCTAAGGCTAGCTTAGCTAGGTTTTTAATGTAATCCTCCAGCGACACAACAAACTTTATGACTATCTGCTTTTTACACTTTCCATTCACTTGAATATACTTTATTTCCATCCAACAAAAGGTGTATACACAACACAAAGTATACGTTTGACATATATTGTTTAAACAATTTGTAAGAAGTGAAAGTCATAAAGTAATATACAAAATACATATGTAAAGATAGATATGTAATGAGAGAAACTATTAATATATTTTGCCAAATAACAAAGAACTAATCGTAATGATTGCAGAGAGTAGTGATCTACCAAAAACTTGCAGAAGTGGATTACTCGAAAAACAATATGCACATAACATATTCATTCAAAATCTATGTACTCTAGAGCATTCTTCAACTGATATGCATGTGGTAATAGCATAATTATATACACTTCACAGCGTTGACGAGATTCTGTGTACAGGAAGAAGGTATAATTTTTGTTTTCTGCTTTTCGTGAGGGAAGCTGAAAATAAACAATATGATGCTTTCATATTTTTTTTCCTCTTAGTCAATGAGTTTAAGGTAACCAAATCCAGCAGTGGATGAAATAATGGTATGCGTATTTTTTTAATAAAGAACAAAACAAACAAAACAGACAAACAAACAAACAAACAAACAGAATCTCACACTCGTGTGTTTATCTTGGGATAGGAGTTAGCAGATATCGTATTTAGGCATAAACAGTGATAGATGTAAGAGGATATAATGTGTGTCATTTAATACACATTAATGGTTTACTGTGGGTATGTGCCCGTGTGTGTTGCACTACGATATATTTTGATATTTACAATGATCTATGTTATCAACTTTAATTCTTCTTGCCGTAGCCAAAATTCCAGCAGCTGTTGTAATTTCTGTGAGTGACGTTCATAAAGAGTAATTATAATTATATGCTTTAAGGCATTACGTTTTCAACAGGTACATTCTTGTAGACATCCGTAAGCCGTCTGGTGCTGCTTCAGGTTATAATGTCTCCCTTGTGAGTTTGGTCAGTCTGGATAAACTGTGATTCTAAAAGAGCGCGTATGATGGATTTGCTCTCCCAAATTAAGTATGATAAATTTGTTACAACGAGAGAGAGAGAGAGACAGAAACAGAGACAGAGACAGAGAGAGAAAAAGAGAGAGAGAGACGTTTCCGTATTATATTTAAATCGCGGCCTTCCAATAGCAGCTGGGCAATTCTTCAAATGACGTATTTAATCAAAGAATGTCTACTCATTAGCAAAACCAGCATTGTTCCTGCATGCTGATCAGCTTTAATAGGAAGAAAGATAATTACCAATCCTCCGCAAATAAATCACATTCATCATCACAGGATTTGTGCTGCGGAGGCGACACCATGCATATGATAAACCAAGCTCCTTATGACAAGATTAAAGTCTAATTCTGCGTGGGGTGTATATGGTATGCTCTCTCCCGCGAAAGTTTTGTACTTCTTGGCGGGCACATGTTGTCCTGATTACCACAGCATTACCATGCATCCATCACACACCTTGGTCAAGGAGGATATAGTAGGTGGAACAACTTGTGGAAGAATTCACGCCATGAGGCAGAATTCAACCCAGAATGATTTATTCTGATGTAGAATCTAAATCTTTATTCACCACGACACAGTGCACCCACTGAACGAGATGGTTCACGTTATTGTTCTAGCACTATTAAAAAAATGTGAAAAAAAAGATGCGGCAAACACATTGTGTTTGTATTGAAGTGTCGGATGAAAACAAATGAGAAAAAACCCACGCCTCCCTATCACGCACAACTACCCCCACACACATACACACACACCAAAAGAAAAGAAAAAAAAAACATAAACGTCGAATGGACCTATCTGCCTATTGCAAATCTTGTATAACAAAGTAGAAAATACATACTGTGAGGAAAGAACGATGAAAGCATTACAAAAACCATATCAAAATCAGATTAGATGCACTTGAAATGATACGACAAATCGATCGTTGAACGCATCATAAACAAAGTATCTTATACTGTATAGTAGGAGCCATCCTTCGTTATCATAAAAGGAAAATTTGGTCATGGGTTTGTTTGGATATAAGAAAAGACCAACCCGCCTCTGCCGCATTGCTTACATTTTGTTCTCGAAATGTTCAACATAATAATTTGTGAGCTGAACTTTATCCCCTCTCATCACCTCTACAGACCCGAATGCGGAAGATATTTGTATTCTAAATGTCCAGGGTGGATGCAAGCGAGCTAGTCATTTTGTCGGCCACGCGTTGAACGCAAACAATCCGTGCGAGCGACGTCGTATTGGCTTTCATGGTAAAACTGACTTCCGACACCGTACGTTGTCTGCTTCGCAAAGAAAAACAAGCGAAGGGGCGCGGAGCAACGTAAACAGTGACTATCGAGCGAGCCGGTTCGTGTTACTGCATCATAATAGTGAACATTAATGTTTAAGCGATGGTACAAACAGCACGGATGTACTAGGCTTAAGGGTGGGCCACATGTATGTATGTGGCCCTGAAAATGGCCACATATATTCCCAAGAAAGAATAATTATGTGGCCATGAAAAGGGTCACATATATACCCAAGAAAGAATATGTGGCATGCACATCGTTAAGCCTTCTACAACCCAACTTTCTACAGCCACGGAAGAATTCAAAGATTTCTGCGGGTTTACTAGTAGTCCATTTTACAGTTAAGCGACTTGTTCCTAAGGAGACTGGAAATTATTTAAATTGTTAGTAATGAGTACAGCTACACTGCACCACAGCAAACAAGCAAACTATACTCAACATTGATTGCGAACCATTACCATGGCACTTTCACGAATTGCAAGATGACTGCACTGTACATGGAACAGAGCCGTCCGTGTTTCAAGCCTAAAATAGAAGTTTTTTCCACACCTTTTTAGTAACTTTCTTCAGCCATTCACGACTAGCATAAAACCCGCCAAATGTTTAGTTTTACCTTTCATCCTTACCCTTTTTTCCCCGCATGCCATAGTAGCCTTCCTATCCAATGTGACCCCTAAAAGTTATCATGGCAATCATTCAACATAAATCTAACAGAACATCTAATACATTACGCACTTGATATAATATCATATACAAAATAAATACACATTAATCAATGCATTAAACGGAATTGATTTATACAATATTCTTGTATAAATCCCTTACAGAATAATATGAAATCATTTACGTTCTACCGTTGACAAACATATTACAACAAGGTATACGAGAAGAAGTCGTTATCTAAAATATTATCCAGAGGTAGAATGCACCTTGAGCCACGAGTCTTACATAAATACTTTTTACCGTCAGCTTCACCTACGCAAACAGGAATAAATTATAAAAAACGTACTTACTTCTCTTTTTGTATAAGATTTGTTATTCATAGAAACAGCGTCGGGACGTGCATTAGATCAATCATCTCGATAAAAGATCTCCCTTACATATTCCTCCACTAATAAGGACTGCGTTCCGTCTTCTCTCTCTCTCTCTCTTCGTCACGATTTGCCAACCGTCGAAAACGCAGTAATACATTCTTTGCTCCTGCCGCATGACCTCGTATTGCGCTTAACACATGCCCGTCTTCAGTTGGTATCCTCAATTCCGGGAAAAGTCCGATACGGAGACTCGTATTGCCCTAAGATCCGTTCGTATCGTAAAACCAATGGGGGCGCTGTGTAATGTAGCTCAAATTTTCAAACAATGCCAGTCGTTATGGTGCTGAAAATGTTTAGCTTTTAAAGTGACTTTTTGTCGCGTTTTCTACAAAAAAAAACAAACAAACAAACACGTTTTTCGACCCCTTACACAAGTGTCGAGTAACAAATAAAAATGATAATGAAAAAAATTAGTTGGAATGACGTATATACCAAGCTGATAACAGTTATCGAATATTTTCAATTTTCTCATAGTTTCAAAGAACAAAGAATGTAAGTATGCATATGCAATTCGTTATATTGAAACTACTGTTGCATTCAGAATAAACGAGTGCGAATAAAATCAGGGTTTTTTTTTCTTTGGAGACAAAAGAAGAGAAAAATTCGAGTACTATATTAAGGATGTAGGACCGTGTAGCGACAGCAGCGATGTCGAAGATCCCGACCCGACAACTGGCCAGCTCTAGCGGGAACCTGAGTAGGGTACTTGTCCCTCCCAAGTCTTGCCGGTAAGACTCTAGTCAAGCTCGACCGCATCCCCAACGATTCTCGAGACCTCTGGCACAAGATCGAGAAATCCACACGCGCTCTTCTCCAGAAGCGCTGGAAGTTGACCGTATTTTCCTCGAATGTTTGTTTGTGGTGTTCGCACTTTCGTTTTTTCCGAACACGCGATCGATTTGTTTTTGCTTGTATAGTCTTGTTCGAATACTCTTATGTGGAAATAAACCACTTCATGTGTGTCAGTGATATTCTAGCATTGCTTTCGACTGGGCAGTGTCAGGTGAAAGAAACAGAGATGACGTGGTAGATGCGACATACAGATAGAGAAAAAAGTATATTAGAAAGAGGAGAAGTAGAATAGAAATAGAAGATGTTAACAGAGAATGAGCAACTGGCTTAAATTACTTGCAGGACTAGCCTAGAATAGCGTTATCTACTCTATGTCTTTGAACTGAAAAGTTAAAATCGACGGTGAACCTTCAAATCTCCTCGAAATAAAAGAGCAAACTCCTTCATGTTCATCACGTTTTTACCCCGGCAGGTTCTTACCTATTCAATTACAGTGTGAGACACCGGTTTCGTCTTGGTTCGCAGTTACTATCAGTAGTAAGAATTACAGTTGCTTTGGCAATTTGGTGACAAGTATGATATAACCAAGCATCTGTGAGTGTAATCGAATTCTTTTTCAAGTAGTTAAAATGCAATTTGAATAACTAAAATCAGTATCATGAAACGGGTTTCTGCAGAGTATAGTTCGCGAAATTCCTGCCGCGTAGAAATATTGTGTGCAATTGAGTTACAAGAAATCACGAAAAAGGGGCTTTAATCCTCTAGACTGAATAAATTGTGTTTGACCTTTCAAATGCTACATTCCTAATATTACTATTGTTATCATCGTTACCCCGTCCCCATGCACACACACTCACACACACACACACACACACATTGCCAAAACGTTGTATATTGAGATCCCTGACATCATTATAGATGTCTTACATTTCTCAGCATTATTATGACGTGTGGATGATGATGGCTACGTCATAAATAGCCGCTCCTCCCCCATAGCAAACTGAGAACTGGCGATCTAAACAGATTGACAGCGGCTGCCGGACCGTCTCGTTGGGTCTCTGCCGTGATTCCCAAACAAATCACGTGACGTGTGTTTGATGTCTAGACCGACCCCGTTCCCCGCTGGTATAAACACATCCCGTCCACCCAAACGAATTGCATGACGAGATCGCTCACGAAACGCCACTGATCTAGCCACCAACGTCATCATTCATTCCTGTTTATCGGCCCGTATAGGGCAGTTAAATGGACACGATCGAATTGATAAGTCTTGGTCGCTTATTGACTTCTGCCGTCCACGTAAACAAGCCTGCGCTACGTGAACGAATACCCGGTGACTACACTGTTTATTTAAAACCTGGTCATACTTTGCATGTAACAAAGCAACAGTGACATTTCATTTTGCCTTATTAATTTGCTTTCAATGTTATATCACATAATGTATTTTCGTATAATGCTTCAATCGCGTCGACTGACCTATGTCACTGTGAGAAAAGTGTATATAGTCTGTGCATTTGTTGAAATGTTGTCGTAAAAAGTCGAGTTTAAACCATTTAGGGGAAGTACAGTCACTGACAGTGGTATAATGGCTTTGGACTCTCAAAGCTAAAATTCGTTGTTTGGACTTCTACCCAGGAGAGCATCTCTGGACTATAATACCAGACGAGACGTTCAGGAGGTATAACGGTGAAGGACCTTGCGGTACAGGGCATAGCCGGGTAACCCACGTTTTTACCTACTTCGGTCCTCCTAGCCGGGTATTAAAAATGGACTTGTCATTATATCTTTTTTTTTTTTTACGTTTCTGCTTCACAATCATGGAAACCGAGCCATCGTTGTGTATGATGATCAGCAAAGCGCGAGTACTTATCGCGTGACGGGAAGTAAAGGTCGGGGAGCCGGTCCCGATTTTGCTGCACGCATGTCTCTCCACAAAATGGCAAAATCGTGACAAACCGGAAAAGGTCATATCAGTATCTCTAAAGACTTGAGCACTCAGCTGAAAGCGTAACATGACAAAGAGAACCAATCTGAGCGAGGCGAAGGGTAATTTAGAGGCGAAGGATACTTTAGAAGCGAAGAAAATATTTGCTCTTATGTCTCTCCGCTCCCCGTTAGTGTTTCCTCGCTCGACTGGATTCCTTTTCTCGGTTTCCTTTTCCGGCCTTGGTCTTTACCCAGCCTCCTAAAAAAATCCTGTATTTATTGAAATGGCTTTGGTGTTCTGTTTCAGATGGCTTTGTGCATTCTATTTCACCATCAGGTCATATCTATGTGGATGTAGCATTTCCGCGTTACGAAAATTCCTTTTTTGATCAATCAAATACATGAATTTATAGGTATCTGCACTTATAGCATTCCATCCGCCCCCATCTCTCCCCTTCACTTCTTCACCCATGCTTTCTTTCCTTTTTCTAAGCATTCTTATAGACTCAGTCTCAGACGGCGTCTCTCAACTATTCATATTGCTATGGCTGAAGTGCGGACTTAAATTAGCCGCGCGACTGGAGAGGGGCAAACTGTCCACCAGAGCAGCATTACTTACCTACGTCACTTGTTGTTACCCTTGTTCTAAGCCTTGGATGCAACGTGTCGCAAACCACATGCATGCACCGGAAGCACTTAAGTTGGGTCGTTTGCCCTTTAGCCATCTCTCGTTAAAATTGTCGATGCCTTTCCACCTGCTGCCTTTAAAAGTCGCGTGTCGTTAAATGCCTGCTATACATCTTGCGCACAGAAGGTCAAAGAGGACGAAATAAAATATTTCCCCGGGATCTGGGAACTACTATATTTATATGCATAAAAAAGGCAGCATTTATTATATGTAAGCGTTATTCGCAATCATTTGTATTTGTGGGGTTTTATATGTGTGTTTTCTTTTTTTATGTCGGGTTCGTTCTGCTGCTGATTTTTTTTTCTTCTTTTATTCTCATTGTCATTTCCCCAGACTTTCAAATGTCGAATTTCGCCATTAGGCATTACTCTAGCAATGAAGCATTATAAAGAATATATCTTTAGGCATCATCCCCCGCTTTAAAAAGGCGTATATCATCAATCAGCAACGCTATTAAGAGTCCCACAGTGTCATGTCATATCCGCATCCATTCAATATGAATAAAACGCATTAAATCTTATGGCAGGTCGAAATGCAAACATATACAAAAAGGTTGCTCGAATTCTTATGTGAGAAAAGATGTCTTGAGGTCGTCCCAGATATCTGGTAGTGAGATCAGCCTGCAAATACAAGGGGAAAACTGAACCCATTAAAAAAACCGTTCTTCTACGCTTGTGTTTTGGACTGTAGAATCATGTTTGATACGTCCATTTTCATGAATGACTAAGGATTCCACCTTCTTGATCTGACATGAAGTTACACGTTATGGTATCTGCTCCCCAAACCGTTTCCATGGAAATAATGTGACGCGTCTTTTTTTTTTCTGTAGTCAATTAGACCATTTTTTTTTTTGCTCAATTCGGTAGGAGTATACTTCATTACCGATATTGCTTATTTTCTATACATTGTATGATGAACTTTACAGACATAAAGATGTCTATTATATCATCTATAATAGCATGAACAATTTGTTCTCAATACATGAAAAGGTGTGTAGGACCTACTCTACAGTCAAGATAGTACGCTGTGATGTACAAAACTACCCCCTCACACACACACACACACACACACACACACACACACACACACACACATATATATATATATATATATATATATATATATATATATATATACAGACACACACAGACACACACAGACATCTACACACTGCTCTACAGTAGTTGTGTCAGTTTCTATATACTTCTTTTATTCTCCATCTCCTATTAATGCTCTTCTTCTTTTTTTCTCCTATACTCGCATGCAGGTGCAACTTTAGTGCGTCCATTTTTTTGTCGGTAGTGTCACCCTCTGTTGGCGGGCGGGCCTCTCCATCAATCAAAGGCTCCTTATAAGTCTCGCGTGCACACAAGTCCACTCCAAACGAGGGGAAAGGGAGAGAGACGGAGGGGGGAAAAGAACTAAGCGGTGAGTAGCCAACCTCTCTCTCCATCACTTTACCACTATCACTTGTCTGGTCAGGAAAGGCTTCGAGAGCATTGCCAGAGATCGCTCAATATTGGACTCGCCTAAACGGTTTCTGCCAGCCGCAACTAAACTGTGGCTGTGACAATTTATTCTGTACCATTCATCGTCTCTCTTTTTGTACCCCCTGTCTCATTCTCTCTTTCTGTGTTCCTAGCATTCTGGGAAAGCCATTTCATGCATTCGTTTGAGAGTGTTTATACCTTAATAGGGCATTTTGTTACTGGTTGATATACTTATGGGCCTTAGAAAATGTACATACATCTAATGATATACATATCCACACTTACGTAGTTATATGATAGTGAAAAATACCCTTAAAAGACGCTGTCAAACTAATCATTTTTTTTTAAACCAAGTCATTATTCTAGTCATATATTCACTCCTGTGTATAATAATGATGATGATGATGATGATGATGATGATGATGATAATAATAATAATAATAATAATAATAATGATAATAATAATGATGATTATAATAATAACAATATATGATAGAATCCGCTGACCATTGTATTGATGTAAACGTGCCTAAAACATATGTTTACATACACTCGAACACCGGAGCTTTCTAATTTCCTGCGTTCGCGTGTTATTGTTGTCTTGGCCGGTGAATATCGGGGCGGAGTGACCTTAAAATGTAAACTACCCAACGCTCGCAGGTTCACAGGTTCACAAGTTTGTGTATGGCAGGTCTCTCTCTCTCTCCCTCCCTCCCTCCCTCCCTCTCTCTCTCTCTCTCTCTCTCTCTCTCTCTCTCTCTCTGTTCTCTTATTTTAGTGCTGTGATATGCATAAACTATGTGTGTCTGTGCGCATCAGATGTCATACCACAAACGTTTGTGAATTGAATGCCCATAAATCCATCCACTGGCTCCCCTACATCAACGTATCGCCTTTAAATTCTTCCTCATTGTTTATAAGATATGTAATGATCATGCCCTATCTTATCTCAAAGACTTGATTTCTCTCCGCTATTCAACTTCAACCCGTTCTCTCCGTTCTTCCTCCACCCTCCAATTATCACATGGCCTCCGCACCTGTACCCGTTATGGTGACGGGGCTTTGTCTATTATTTCTCCATCTCTTTGGAACAAACTCTCTTTATATCCTAAATGCTGAAAGCGTTTATAAGTTTAAATCATTGCTGAAAACTTGTCTATTTATTCAATCTTAATTTTTGTTGTTATATATGTATGTAATTTTGTATTTGAATTTGATATTTTTCCGTATTGTGCTCTTAGAAACGTCAATATGAAGCGCTATATAAGTGTTAGTTATCATGATGATGATGATCATTATCATTATCATTATGATTAAGATGATGATTATTATTTTGATTATTATTATCAAATCCAACAAAAACAAAATGATATGAATTTTATTTTTATTTATTTATTCATTTCCATTCATAGGGTGGATAGCCCTTTCAGCTCAAGACTGATTTCCAAAGGGGTCCACATACATGTAAAAATACAACGTATACAAAACAGTGAACAAATACAAACGTATGATAACTCTATAACAGCAAACTGGGAAAAAACAAGATATATAAGATTTTGCACAGTGGTCAAATGGGAACAAAGAAATTAACAAATAGATTAGACAAAATAAATGTAAAAATATAGTCTGAAACATTAAATGAAGAAATAAATCATACAATAGTTTACCAATTGTTAATCTAATATAGTAATAATAATCTAACAGATTTAGGAAATACAAAAACGATAAATAAAACAATAACTGAAACATTTTTTTGAAAATTTATACGGTAGTATACTGAATCATTTGATTAAATTAAATCATATTTATTAAAAGTATAATCAATCAATAATCAATTAAAAACATAAGTAAAATAGACATATGAAAATAAACATATGAAAATAAGTATGATACGAGCGAGAGGAAGGGATGGTGACGGGGAGGGGAATAGATAAGAAATATTCTAATTTAAAATCACATCATTATTCGGATTTGTTTATCAATGATCAGGCGGATATAGAACACATGCTTGAATGCTCATCACCTACGCCCACAGCCAATAAAGATTTGTTTTCCTATTTTCCCACAAAGATGAGCGGAAAAAAAATATATATAGCCTGAAACTCATTTTTCTGATTGGTATTCACGCCTTTCTGTGTCGACATCTTCCCCGTTGCCTAGAAACCCCTCCGGTCACCTTCCGTATAGCATGATATTTCAATACACACCGTTGAGTACTCACCTTGAGGCATTTTCGTTTTTACTCGCTATCCATTGAGCTACTCTGCCCTTTTCTGCGGTCTCCTATCGTGATCCATTCTCCTCTCAATACCGAGTTCATGTCTATATCCCCATCCAGGGTATAGCGTTGGCTGTAAGCCTTTTGGGGATATTGTATGCATGCGAGATATGAAAAAGGTATTTTCACTACAGTGTTTTTTTTTGCATCTGAACTAATATACATAGATTTCAGCTATCCCTCCCCGCACGGGCATCGCTGGGTCTTTTTGTTTATTTTCGCAAGTGAGTTATAGAGATGGTAATGACGTGGGCGAATAAAGAAAGTGATATTCATAGTACTACACATGATAATGATTGTTACTAATGACTTTTAGAAATGGCAATGACGATAATTGAAAAATAATGATACTCGATCACATGATCTTTCTGCCATGCAAGCTTTTGTCCCCCGCTCCAGCCCATGATATTTTCTTTTGGCTTCACTAGTTTAGACTACTTTGTGCACAGCGGCAATTATATGCAAAACAAAAACAATCCAAAAACGAAAACAACCAAGTAATCCTGCCCGCTAGATTAAGGTATATTTATTCAATTACCAAATAGAGAGAGAGAGAAATAATAAAAAAAACCCAGAAACGACAATCCCGCGGTATATATCCAGCATTCTCTTCAGATTAAACGAGCGGTCAAAAACAAGTACGTTGACTTCATGGTCGACCCACACCAATCTTTTTCAATAAAGATATTCGCGGTTTTTGTGCCGTATCAGCGCCAATATCGTACCAATAGCACCAATAAAAGTATCAAGAGGAGTATAGCAGTGGTTGTAGCGCTCGCAGAAGGAGGGGAAGGATGGGAGGAGAAAAAATGAAGGAGGGGGAGGAGAAGAAGGAGGAGGAGGAGGATTTGGAGGAGGAGGCGGAGGAGGAGGGGGAGGGGAGGAGTCATTGCATGAGGCTGTAGGTATAATTTTGAACTTGTTGCGCAATGTCAAAATACAGCAATGCTCTACGTGATTTGAAAGCATTGTCGCTGACATCCATTACGGTGTCTATTTGTAAGATTTTCTTGCATTTTTATACTATGCGGCATTGAAAAGTGAGTGAGAAATACGCAGAAAGAATGCTTGGACATCAAAAAAAAAAATGTAGGCCTACTATATGAAACATCAGCATACAAAAGAAGGCAAAGCAATCACTTCTTCCATTATGTAAGAAGAATTGTGCCAGAATAAACCTGATATGCCAACTGAAAATTGCTCGTCGCATCTACGCTTGCTATTCAGAATTAACTCCTCACTGGTATTGAAGGGAAGGTCAGGCAGAGGAAAACTCGTTCCCTAGACATTCCTGATTAGATGCCCCCATTCACACAACGCCCTTGTGGTTCGACGTTGGCTACTGTACTCTCACGGTTTAAACAAATTACTCGTCTTGCTGTACTGCTGACAAAAGTCCGAAAAAATGTTTAAAAAAAACCAAAACAAACAAATCGCTTTTAACATGACTCACTAATTGGGTTAAGGAGGCCTTGTGTTGGAATAGAAGCAAGAAATAAAGCTCATTTTACCCCAACGGGATAATCATAATTGCCTCGACTGTAGACACTTCTGCCTTGTCGCTATTTATTTTGGCGTTTGTTCTTGAGGTTGCGTTGATGTTGTTGTTGTTTCTCTTGTTGGGGTCTCTTCTTGTATGCTTATCATTTCTGACTTTCCATCCCACCTACTAAAAACAAACAAACAACCAAACAAAGCAGAAAAAATATGTCAAAACCCAATGTTTCTGTGGGTGATTTAGAAACCAGTATTTATGTACACTGTATCATGATTGAATAGTGTGCGCAGTGTTGCTGAATATGTAATAACAATAATGGCATTTGATAATTATCGTCTACCTGCGACTGTTATCATGGACGCCTTTAATTTGAACGTGTGAGTTTTGTCATATTTGTCATGTTTGTGTGTGTGTGTGCATGTCGTTTGTCACTGTTTGTGTGTATGATTCGTTTGTGTGTGTATATGCGTGTGATGTGTTTATGTTTGTGCATGCATTAGTGAGAGAGAGGGAAGGAGAAGGACGATAAAGAGAGGAATTAAATGTATGATGTATCGTGACATTGCCGTATTCTTGTCATGTTTTTCTCTTGACCGCCGCATTATGCATGATGCACTTTACCTGTCATGGCCTGACAAAACCTCTCTAATCGAGTCAGCGACAGACGTGCCAATCACGCTATACGACCACCTTCCTCCTTTCGTATTCCTCTTCTACTCAGACCCCCCCCCCCTCTCTCTCCATCTCTTTCTCCAGCTATCTATCTATTTCACGCACACACACGCACACGCGCTAGCGCACACACACACGCACACAATTAGTTTATACTGTACAGTTGTGTTTCGTCAGTTTTTTTCCTCGTTTGTGTATATACTTCAAGTATTTAATTATTTGGATTGTTTTGTTTTTCATTTTTTTAACTCAATCTCATATTGTAACAGTGTCTTGAACTCAATACAGATAACAATTATCATGATTATGCTAATAAACGTGTTGCCTAGCAGAAATTTCGATCAATATAAGATTGTCCTTTTAAACCCATCTGCATATTTGGATAGATTTATGAACCACGTACATCATACTCATTCAAGATTTTTATTCATACCATAAATGCACCTTATCTATAGTTGCTTTTACTGTTGGTTGTAAATAATGTAAGTAGTTTATCAACCATATTTTGTTCAAGATGTATCTATCGTGCTTTCCTGTTCATTTGTAAATAATGTAAATAGTAGTTGTATTTTCTTTTCTCAATTCGTGTTATCACACTGTACCATGATTTGATTTTCCCCAATACCCTATATTTGGGTGACATGGGAAAATGAAAAAAAAAACCAAAAAAACATTGTCATTGTTCATTGTCATTACAAACACAATATGCAAACTTTCCGTCCACTGTTTTAGAGCAATTAAACTTTCAAGTAATACATCATCGGGTGTCAACGAATCTCTCCAGTCTCCCCACCCAGATCATAGGCTGGAACATGGAACAAAAACGAAATAAAGTTGTGTCTTGTTGGTAGCTATGTTCGTACCATTCTAATACAGTAGATGTACTCCATAGCAATTTATGCTGGTTTTCATCTCACCTCCATACAATCCGGTATCTAGTCGGTAATTCTTCGCTTTGTTTTGTCTTTATACCAAAACGCCAATGTATAAATTGCAAATAATTATGTGGATGTATGAAATGGAGTGGAATGTAACTGTGATAATTTACCAACGTTTCATTATGTTTATGTGCATGGACGTTGAGAAATGGACTTCACTGTTGCGTTCCCTTTATCCTTAACTGACACACACACACACACACACACACACACACACACACACACACATACACATGCCAGCACAAACAGACACGCACACACGAAC
The DNA here is from genome assembly GCF_040938485.1 of Diadema antillarum. Taxonomy (NCBI): domain Eukaryota; kingdom Metazoa; phylum Echinodermata; class Echinoidea; order Diadematoida; family Diadematidae; genus Diadema; species Diadema antillarum. The sequence continues at coordinate 1,824,810 of NW_027271177.1, forward strand.
ACATATTCTTTAAAACTCTCAGCGCATAACACAAAGCTGCCATCTGATATGAATAAAATCCAGGGGTTTTGCCACGTAATGAATAATTTAATGAAGCGCAGGTATAGGGCGGGTCCATGCCATGCAAAATTCATATCTCGGACAAGGATTCTGTGTTTTTGCACAAGACTCGGAAAAGAAATTTCCTCCCTATCTCCGTCACACACATACACACACACACACACACACCCACCCACACTCCCAAGTGGGTACGTGTTTTCACAGCGAATCACTGCGTTCTTAATCAATTCCTATTGGACCTACGATGTGTGGACAATGTTTGTGGTTCACAATTAAACATAGTGGTTTCAAGCGAGAAAAAATGTAGATTTGTGGTATTTGGTAAATAGAATATCTCATGAGCGGGAATCTTTGGAGACTATGGCAACATCACATAATATTTTGGAGAGAAAAGTTGAAACACAGATACAAAACAGAATAGGAAGCTGAGAGGAAAAACTCGCTGACGTGTAGGTTGTCTCTGAAAGGAACGTATGCTTGTTTTCTCTTAACTCCTATGCCGCTTTTTCTCAGTGTCACCTAGGCGTTTAGTAGTAGTTGGCTTAACATTGAGGGCCTTTGGCTTCAATTGCTGTCTGTCGTGTCACCTGCATCTTTACAGTCAAGTCGAGTCGTCTTGTAAATACCCCCTTTTCACGATCCAAACCGCGTGTTCACTGCAGAGTCAGCATTTTACTTGATAAATCTCGTTATCGAGCGGTCGAATCTCGTTATGCGGAAACTTCACTTTGTATAAAATCAGATGTGACAGGTGGAATCAGATTTTGTGTACTTGCGCTTCAGGCCAAACATGGCTGAAAAACAGGTTTTTGAGAGAACACATCAGCAAGATCGCTATGATGGCCTGAAGTACACTCGGGTGTAAAAACTCGGGGAAGTTGACACATTAGCACGCGTGCGTTGACAAACGAAACGTGACACGGACAGTACGCGAGGGGAATAGTCGTGGGGCAGATGAGATGAAGTGTGTGCAGACAACATGTCAATGATAATGGGCGGGAAATGAAGGGATGGCGGGAAAGAGGATGGCGCGGATGAGAGTCACAGGTCTGACACTTCCTTATGACTTTGATGTTTGTTGAGCTTTAAATTGTTGACAGAGTCTATATTCGATCAAATAAGACATAGAATGACGCCTCTGACTGCAGAAGAGACGCACACGGGCACGTCCTTTGCAGTATAACATCTGCTTGTTAAACAAGAAATATCAAACAAGAGGTCTGTTGATTCCTATGGGAGCTAGAGAAGCTGAAGTGTCGTAAAAGCACTTCGCTAAACGTCACGCAGTGTTTAAAGAACCTGCGAAAGATTGCTTGTGGCAAGATGTTTATCTAAAAGCCCGAAACAGTCATGTAGCATATTAAACGCCTGTTCTTTGAGCTCTGCCCATTTTCAGAGCCAGCAGCTTCTCATCAAGCCATAAAGAACCAATCCATTTTATTGCGACAAAATATGACAAAATTGACGATTTAGAGCTAAATTTGACCTGAACAAAAAAAGAAGATACGAACATATCATGAATCAAAGGCTTGTCGCTGGCTGGTTATGAATCGGCCTGTTCACTGATGTTTTGAACCCCATGGAATATGGGCTATCCAGCCGTTGTCTTTAATACACAAAATCAAATCAAATCAAAATCAAATCAAATCATATCAAATCAAATCAAATCAAATCATATCGTATCATATATCATATATCATATCAAATCAAATCAAATCAAATCAAATCAAATCAAATCAAATCAATCCATCAATCAATCAATCAATCATTCAATTGATCAGTTAGTCAATCAATCAACCAATTAATCAATCAATCAATGCTTTCTTCTTTTTTTCCTTAACAAATTCAATTCAAATTGACAAAATAAATTGACAATTCAATGCACTGTCACAAACTAGGGTGAAGAAAGAAAGTTATTTATTCTTTTGTATTCTTTTCACACGTTGTAGTTTCCTAGCACCTGGCATACTGTGTTACAGTGTGTCGCCATCCTCATAGAAAAACTTCACTGCATCCAAAGCGCGAGGAAACTCTCACATCCTTCTACCTGTGAGAACATCTGCTGCCAAGATGTACAATGTACACGTGTGCTCTTGTTCAGTGAATGATAACGCATAAGCGTCAACGTTGCATTCGAATCGCCTCCGAGTGTCGCAAAAATGTACAGCAGAGATACACTGCATTATGAACATTGATATTATAAAGCATGTCTTTATAACAAGTCATTGTATTAGTCCAAAAATTCTAAATCTATTCGGATTTTTTTTTGTGTGTGCTACCATTGCCTTAAAGTAACAAAATCCCTCGTCCCAGACGGTTTAACAAGTCTACTGAAATAGCAGTTGTCACTTATAAATTGACTGATGTAGTTACGTTTAATATTAGGACAAGTTTGAGCTTTGAACATCTGACAGTGCGATTGCGATTCGCAATTTTCTTTTTTTTTAGCAGAAACACGCACTCATTAAATTCACTGATCATTTTATGCTACAAGCAGATGTGAACTATGCTTACCAAAATATTTCAAATATCATATACTTTTCGTGTTCTGGAGAGTATCTTACCTACATCATTCGGCCATTAAAACATCAGGACGGGTTGCATGGTTAGACACTGGAGTGGAATCAAATACTGAATCTAAGTTGATAGTTAGTGAATACTGTGTAAAAAGGAAACTAAATGAGGGAAAAATAATTTTAAAAATGCGAATAGGGAAGTACTCTTGATTTCAAATTTTGGCATATTGCAGAGAGCAAAAGCTTTAAGTTTATGTTGAAGATTCAAAATGAAACAACGCCAATTTGTAATAACATTATCAGGCAGCAGCTGCAACGACCGGGTCAATGATCAGTGAAAATGTATTTTGCAGGCTTTTTCACCACCAGACTATTTAATCCCAGATGATGGGACTCTTTCCTCTTCTCTCATCGAAGGCATAATGTCGAGCACCCAGAAGCTGCAATTTGCCGGGGTGGTCCTTTGCGACTTGATAATGTTAAAAGCTACAAGGGCGAAAAATCAATGTTCGTCGTGTCTCGTGGCAACTTCGACGCAAGACACCGGATTCTCTCTCCCATTACCCTTAAATGAAATCCGATCCCTCTCGGCTAACCCTCTGCATTGTCTCACACTCATCATAGGCTGACATTGGGTAACTACAGCCGCGATATCGCGTTCCGAGCAGGCATCACCGGTCTTAATGGGGGGCTGGGCGGGAATTCGGAAAGACGCAAAGTACAGAAATCGCCTACAGGTCTGAGCGGCCCAGAAAGATTGAACATTTTCTTCACTATCATCTACGTATCTCTTTTCTTTGGGTATTTTGTCATCCCTTTCCCCTACCTGTCATCGCTCCGCTGGGCTTGCCACTGATTGAAAGGGCATTCTGCAAAGAGATGTTTTCAGACTTAATACATTAATAGCAGATATCCCCCATGGGAACATGTTTCAATCTTATCACGACCCATTTAAGGTGTACAAGAAAAGCGAAGATACTTTAGAAAGTTTTGGGGTTACATTTCTATTTCTGCATGAGAGATTAATGTCTTCGGGTGTGATGATATTCTGTTCACCATTTTGCTCCGTCAGAGTTTGAAAACCACTACTTCACTTCGATGTCGATGACACAAAAACAACAGAAAAAGTGTTGTTTAAGCAAGCTTCAGTTTCAAGAAAACATACCTCATCAGAATCAGATGCACGGTATTCATTCTTTCTTTGCCAAAGTGGTAAATCTTATTTTTGTTTAAGACACTTATATAATATAGACTTTTATTTAATATTTAAAGAGAAGGAAAAAAATGAACATAGAAGCAAATCCAAACGACATGCCCCATTGACACAGATGAGTATGTGCGTGTATGTGTGTGTGTGTGTGTGTGTATGTGCGTGTGGGGGATTTAACAGTCAATTGTGCGTGACGTAGAGTCGATTTTTGTAGTAGTTGTTGTTTTAATATGACATTGCTTGTCTACGTGACGTCCTCGCGTGCTCGCAGCGCAATCTTAACGAGCGTTCAAACGACAGGCTTTACCGCCAACTGGCGGCCCTACCCTGGGAGCCTGCCAACCCATCAATATCCTTCCACTTTCCCTTTCTTTGAGGCGTTTAATGCTGCGGCGGAAAAGACGAAGAAGAGTGCTCATGAATTATTCATGTCAAGCCAGCTACGGCTATCCGCCCATCACTAAGGAGAGACCATGGCAGGTCGCCTGATAGGGTACTCGGCAAGGGCGGAGTGGGACATTTGACGGGAAGGGGGACGGAGGAAGTAAGGGAAAAGACCCACTTTAATCGAGCAGCTCCTCTGGTAATGTCACGTTTTCTTTGATACTCACAGCGGGATCCTTTACAACTAGGTGATGTTCTTAAATTTTCTCACATTTTTCAGATCTCTCTAGCATTCCCAAAATCGCAAGATAGGACGTGACCCGATGGCTTGCTCGTTTCATATCTACTGAAGATGGTAATGACGCCGTGATAATCTGAACTTTATTATGCTGGGTAGAGGGCGTGCTTGAAAAAGGCAATGCAAGTGTCGTCAACAATCAAGAATGTTATCCTTCCCACTCTGTAATGAGTAAAAGGGTAGACGTGAGTCTTAGACCTCTTGATATCATAAAACCTCTTCTTTTTATTACACACATCTGAGACACAGGGGAAAAAATGTGATCTTCGACCTCGAGACTTGGCTTTATTTTCCCAGATATGCAATGCTTTCTATCGTAAATACATGGGAATTCTACTGATAGGAGACATGTTTTGCAATAGCAACCCCATCTCTTTCTCGTGTCTTAAATTAGTACTTTGAAATAAACAGATATAATGTTGGTAATATTAGACACAATGAAATACTCTCATCTTTCTCCTGCTTACTTCTTAGAAACTTTTTTCCTTGATGTTTCATTTTTCATTCGTGTCCCCCTCCTCAAAAGATTTGAGAACCGTCACAAACTGTAAGTCGGTTTGTCTGTATAACCTGCAGCTCTCATTGATTCTCCAGTGCTCTTCCTCTATCTACCGCTTTATCCATTTTATATACACACACACGCGCGCGCGCACACACACACGCACACACACACACACTATCTGCCTCCCTCTTATATTTCTTAATATACCAGTTGTGTGAACAGTAAGCGAGAAAGCAGCTATTACCACTGGTTGATAGAGTTTGGGGCTGATGAGATGCAGAAGTGGGTGTCGATTCCAACGCGCACGTCACTCCAAAGTCTCCCTCGGCCCTCTGCTTGGTGCCACAGATAAGCGGAGAGAATGCGTAGATGAATTACCCCCCCCCCCCCCCCCCCCGTTAACTGGGCCAGAGAGAGGAATAGTGAGAGTGGAAGATCTTTATCATTGGGAGCCGAGTGCTGTACAATCATATTTCGCGCCGTTCACACCTCTCCGAGGTGTGAGCTGACGCAGAAAGCAGACGGCAGGTCGATCAACAGATTCCCATCAGATCCTTTCCCCGACAAAACGTGATACAAAGTCGATTCGAGGCAAAGCGCTGACTGTCTTAGTTACAGTCAGCTATGTATGGGGAAACTGCACACTGTTGACATGGTAGTTTCTGCTTCATAACGATATTGGAGTAATTTAGCCAATGAGAATTTGAGAACGCTATTTAAGAAATCGACGTCGTAAACATACACATAGTATCATACATGTAGTAACTTTAACGCGCTCTGCAGATGCAGTTTATACTGACGGACTTGTAGCCGTCTAGTTCTCGGAAAAAAACTCTCTCAAAAATGATCACGTGTTTAAATCTAATTTTACCTCTTACAGATAGTGATGACACAATGGGAACTCTGCAGTTCTCACATACGACGCAACTGTATTTCACCCCTCTAATCTGAGTTTTTTTTCCTGCATATAATTCTTTTTCAGCTTAGAATGTTGCAACAGAAGTCATATAACGATTGCCTCTCTACCATGTAGGCCTATACTGCAGACTAACTCGGACTTTCACAACTGCATAATTATTATGCCGACAAACGCGCCGCATTACGCACCGGACCTGGGTCCAGTATACCACAAAGATCGGCATGTAATTCCCTTTGAAATTAACTACTCCACCTTACTCTGTTACATTACCCATGGATCTTTCTTCGGTCTGACCATGCTCCGTACTCAACCCGTGGAAGGTTCGCCAATTTCTTCCCTTAGCTTCTTTCTATTCCATCACCCCCACCCCTCCCCCTTTTCCGGTTTGCCTTCTTGTTTCTGTGTCTCTTCGTCTACCAGCTTTGTTCCACATTCCCACCGTTCGACTTGAATCGACCTGGCGGGGCCATTTCTAGCGAGCAAGTTCATGAGTTTCCGCGAGACAAGGTAATTACATACCCCCCGTATGCAGCAGGTGCGAGATCGGAGCGGGCGTGAATCGACCGGGATTAATTGCCACTTAGACCTCGGAAATGCCGCGTTCTGTCCGTATTGTACACCAGCGAGCAGGGCGTTAGTGATGAGGGATGGGGCGAGATGATGCAGGGCGAGATGATGGGGTAGCGATCAAAGGGAAAACTTGGCTAGAGTTAAGGCGCTGCAATTTATAGAGAAGAAGAAGGTTAGCAGGACACATGAAAGAAAGATGGAGAGAGGGACGGACAGGACGGAGATTAGAAAGAAGGGGATGTGAGAAAAGTTAAATGACAGGAAAGTGTTAACAGGTGGAGAACTCACGTGAGGAGCATCATACAAGTTTTATTCCAGTATGTCCCACTTTTTAGCCGTGCGAAGCGTACAGCTACAAAGTCACTGCATCACTGATGATTCAAACATAACGTACCCTCACTCTTACCAGGTCCTAACAAACCAACTTCCATAAAGGAGGCATTCCTCTCCTCTGTTTTCCCAACCTGCATTCCCCACAGAAACAAACCTCATGGCGGGGCAACTCTTACGATTCTTAACATTGTGGGCTAACTCTTTTACCCTCGTGAGGGTAACTCTTAAGATTATCAACCTTACTGGCCTTATGGGGTAGGCATAGCTCGTATGATCCTGCATTCATTATAAAACAAACCTCACGAGTTTAAGGGGTAACTCATGGGGCAACTTTCTGATTTTTAACATTAGCATATGGGGTAACTCATAGGGTAACTTTAAATTTCTCATTCTTAACATTATGGGGTAACTGATGGGGTAACTTTTCTCATTCTTAACATTACGGGGTAACTCGTGGGGTACATTTTCTGATTCTTAACAGTTTACAAATGATGCACAGGATAGAGTGCGTTAGTGTAGGCGTATAGTGCACTCGAGGGTATTTACAATTGTGAAACATGCACTACATCGTGGCGTTAGTGAAGGTGCGGCTCACTCTCGAGTATTGACAACGGTTGCAAACATGCACTCGGCTGCGCCTCGTGCATGTCGCACCATTGTCAATACTCTCGTGCGCGCAGCACCTTCACTAACACACTCTATCCTGTGCATCATTTGTTTTATAAAATGGGTCGAAAACTAACAGCATTATTCACGTACCTTTGTGGGTCAATACCAGTCAGCTACATGTAGCACTCGCTCAAAAGTCAAGATGTCCGAAGATGTTCGTCCCAAACATTTACGCACGTCGCACTCGGAAATCCCGCACATAAGTACTGTACGTACGTATAAGAGTATACGTACGCCACGTGTTATGCACAAGAAAGGCCGCCGGCCGTTGTGGCAGCCCGAACTAGAAGTTGTTTACAGGATTGACAGCGCGTATAGTAGCGCGTGACGCACTTGTAACAACTGATTGAGTGCGCACTGCTAGTGTAAACATTGTGACGTACGTCAGGCCCCGGCCGTGCATTTACTAAGAAATTAATGCACGCACACGTGACTCATTTCAGCGCTTCCAATTGGCTACATTCTTGAACCCATTTTATACAAATGATGCACAGGATAGAGTGCGTTAGTGTAGGCGTATAGTGCACTCGAGGGTATTTACAATTGTGAAACATGCACGAGGCGAAGCCGAGTGCATGTTGCACTACATTGTAAATACCCGAAAGTGAGCTACGCCTCCACTAACGCCACGAAATAATCCTGTGCATCATTTGTTTTATAAAATGGGTCGAAAATTTGAAAACTAACAGCATTTTTCAGCGTTTTTCACATACCTTTGTGGGTCAAGACGTCCGAAGATGTTCGTCCCAAACATTTACGCACGTCGCACTCGGAAATCCCGCACATACAGTATGATGGGGGGTTGGGTTTCCGGACACTTAAGTTCCCGCATGAAAACTTACTTATTTTACATAGAATATGCACCCTTTACCTTAAAGACTTGATATAGACTCCTCATATAGGTCTACTAGACAACATACTCTGAAAACGGCGTGAGAATTAACCTGCTAAATCGTTGGATTTGCCCTTCAAAGTGACTCCATGTACGCGTCCGGTCCCACAACGCTTGGTCTACTGTGTACAAAGTGTACGTAAGTAGAGTATACGTACGCCAAACCTGCGCCACACATTGTTATGCACAAGGGAAGAAAAGTGTGTTTACAGGATTGACAGCGCGTATGCATGCAATTCAAAGGAGCCGCCGCGCGCACAGACGATCGGCAATAGGATTTAACACGCAGTGCAATGGGACTGAGTAACCAAGGCACAAGTCACTCATTTCAGCGCTTCCTATTGGCTACATTCTTGAACCCATTTTATAATATACAAATGATGCACAGGATAGAGTGCGTTAGTGTAGGCGTAGTGCACTCGAGGGTATTTACAATTGTGAAACATGCACGAGGCGAAGCCGAGTGCATGTTGCACTACATTGTAAATACCCGAGAGTGAGCTACGCCTACACTAACGCCACGAAATAATCCTGTGCATCATTTGTTTTATAAAATGGGTCGAAAATTCGAAAACTAACATCATTTTTCAGCGTTTTTCACGTACCTTTGTGGGTCAAGACGTCCGAAGATGTTCGTCCCAAACTTTTACGCACGTCGCACTCGCGGAAGTCCCGCACATACAGTATAAGTATATGGGGGGTTGGGTTTCCGGACACCCGCATGAAAACTTACTTATTTTACATAGAATATGCACCCTTTACCTTAAAGACTTGATATAGACTCCTCATATAGGCCTACTAGACAACATACTCTGAAAACGGCGTGAGAATTAACCTGCTAAATCGTTGGATTTGCTCTTCAAAGTGACTCCATGTACGCGTCCGGTCCCATAACGCTTGGTCTACTGTACTGTACAAAGTGTACGTATAGTACAGTATACGTACGTACGCCACATATGTTATGCACAAGGGAAGACAGGCCGGCCGGCCGGCAGCCCGAACTAGAAGTTGTTTACAGGATTGACAGCGCGTACGCGTATGCATGCAATTCATCAAAGGAGCCGCCGCGCGCACAGACGATCGGCAATCTACCATAGGATTACAGGCAGTGCAGTTGTACTGAAGTAAAGGAAGGAGGTGTGTCTCATTTCAGCGCTTCCTATTGGCTACATTCTTGAACCCATTTTATAATATGGGATAACTCTTACGGTGGATGGGTGTACTCATGGGTTACTTTTTCGCAACACGTTTCCTACGGAATCCTTCTTGGTTTTCTGTTTTTCTTGGTTCTGTTAGTGAATACCGAGCTGGTGTTAAATTTTCTGTGCTCATTTATGGTGTTAAATTAACACATCCCGGTGTCATTTCCAAATATAAAACTGTTTTTTGAAGAGTTTCTTAGTAACTGCACTTCTTGTTGATTTTTAGTTTAAACAAGACGATCAAGAATTTTACATTAAAATACTAGATTTTTGAAAAAAATGTGAAAATAAATTTACACTACAGTAACACCAGCTAGTGTGGTCTCTTATTGAAGCTGGACGGGTGTTAAACCATTGATATTAACACCAATAAATATCAAATCAACACCATGTGGTGTCATTTTTGAATTAACACCAGTACAGTGTCAAAATATCACCAGGTACAGTGTCAAATTAACACCACGAAGTGTCAAGTGAACACTTTTCAACACCATCACAGCACATTTTCTACACCTGTGGGTGTGGTCCTCTATTAACACTTGATCGGTGATAAATTTAACACCCATGGTGTTAAATCTAACACCGATGTCTTTACAGTGTGTGCAGAGTCGATAGAGAATTCTCAGGATCTTGTATCAAACGGGTCAACTTTATTTAATAGCGTTGATTCCTATTTCTTTGTATGTTTGATAAGAGTATAATATCATATATCACGTAACACCAGCAGATTTCCGTGTCTGATCATGATGCAATATGAGCCCTCTAGGAAGACTCTTGATCTGACGGCATTCCAGACAAAGAATTGAGCATTATGAGAATAATAGGAAAAACAAGGACAAGTAAATCCAAGATAGCAGAAGCCGTAGTCCTTTGAACTAACATGCAGTTTTATTTTCATACTTGTACATCATGTTCAAACAACATCATCTTTAGAGTGGGATGACTCTGTGCTTTTTCATCTTTCTTGTATACTCTTAGACAAAAATCTCCATATTCATGTCTTTATGAACTAATTGCTTTAGATCATCAAAATTAAGGTCGTTTAACATGTATGATCTAATTCGTGCAATTTAGTAGATGGATCGCATCGTTTTTACCTAAAAACGTTACACATAATTTACCTCCTGTCCTGGCTGCCTGATTTAAAATACGACAGTAGTCATCAATTGATGTGTTTGTTTAATGTACTCATGCATTGTTCTTTGTCTGGAAGTTACTTTCTGCTATGGTTTAATATGTCTCATGTACTCTGCGACACACACACACACACACACACATACACCCCCACACACAAACAAGCACACAAACATACGGAGGACAGAAAAAAGAACACCTCAGGATCGATAAGGCCCCTGGGTGGAAACATTTTCCCTGTTTTATCAGCGTCCTGTCTGATCACTGCTTGTTTGGCGTTGTAATGCTGTCATCGGGTAGCCGTTGGCGATTATTCTCAAGACGTGCATAGAATAGAATGCATCCAGTGGGGTAGCCGTCTACTGGCTGGTGTTGTCGTTACTATGAATATCAGAAGGACGTAGGTTTCAGACTATATAATATACGGAGTTATCATCAACACTCCATAATTATCATCATCCATACTTCAAGCATGCAAGTGTCATTTATTTTTGATGTGATTTTTCTAATGGTCTCTCGAGGGACCACAGAATCATCGAGTAATGTCGAAGAAGAATATCAAGAGCTCAAATCACGAAGACAAAAACAAGAACCCGAACGAACAAAAACCCTTGTTTGCTCTACAGTCTAGTACCTACTTCAAATACATTGGAGGAAGAGGAGAAAGAAAGAGACAGATTGTTCGGAGGAGAAAGGGGAGAGAGAAATAGAAAGAGAGAGAGAGAGAGAGATGGAGAGATTGTAATGCGACAGAACTGACATGCCGCAAGGAATATGAGGAATGCGCACCTTATAAAGAGCATCTTTTGAACCGACCGATAGCTCCTAGCAGTAAAACGGACAGAGAAGGTCCCAAACGTGATTAAGAAATTGCAAATGTATGTCATGTAATCCATGGTGTTGAATGAATGTTCACCACGGAAAAAAAGAACCACACGAGGACGTTAAATTTGCTATATATTTCAAATGTTGGAATGAATAAGAAACCTGTTACTCAAAATGACTAATTTCTCAGGAGGAACGACATAAATGTTTTAAACTCATTAGTAAATTGACATAATCTGTTAGTCTTATGCTCTCATAAGAAGTCTTTTCTCCTTCGGGAAAAAAAAATGGGTTGAAATGTGCAATACTTTGTGAATGCAGTAGTGCAGAAGCTGACTCGAGATGGCGTCTTGTCCATTCCAGTCGCCCCTCTCCCATTAAAAAATAAAACCTCTTTGTAATCTTTATTTGTCATAATCTTCGTTGTACATTCCTCTCTTAGTTTAACCTTTTCGTGGCAGTAGTCTTTAGCCAACGCAGTCTGGACGTATATCTCGTTTATGTCTGAATTGAGACTAATCGCGATACAACAACGATCACATCCAGAGGCCCAGACCGCCCAGACCGCGCGCGAGGCCTTGTCCAGCGGCTACGTGTCAGGGACTTGAGACAGTGTGTACAATACTATTTGATTCTCTGCGCCAATCGGTATTCCCAACACACAAAGGGTTAAGACTTATAAATACAATATGTCATTGAAAAGATGCAGCCCGCCCTCTGTTTACCACCATTACATTCCGCGAGTTGTCTCCTACAGTGTAATTCTTCGCCATTTTTACTCAAGTTTAAAAGATGAGAATTTGTTACTGATGGAAACAAGATCGTTACTACTGTTTGTCTGGCAAGCACAATTTGTATCTCTTTTAATTTCCTACAAAATATGAGCAGAAATTACAACAGTGAAACGAAACTGCAATGTGAAAAGCTTCGTGAATCGTCTATGTACATGCATAGTGTGCACTAGGGTATTGCATGCCGTCTTGGTTCGTCGAATGACGATGAAATTTTTACAAACAAAACCGTGCTTTATAGAAATTGCGATTTCTCACCAGAGACGGCAAAAACACCAGTACGATTCTGCAGTTCTGTTGTGCGAAGCAACGCCCGCTAGAAATAAATAATATTGCCACAATTTTTCGTGGAACGGACACGTGCTTAAAGATAAAGGTACAGTGTGATGGAATGAAAAGAGAACAGCCACCGACTGACCGAGCCCTGAAGACTTGTGTGTAACAGATAGTTTCTTTTGCCGCCATTTCAACCGTGGTACAAATCCTCGGTAAGCTCCAATTAGTCGATACTTTCAGGCCAAGGCGTAATACGACACTCTACAAAACAGACATCATTTGGCGCACTACAGAGTGTGGAACGAACTGGGGAGACCGTGGTGATAACGAGCAAACGCTCCCCTGAGCTCTCCGAAAACCAAACCGAGTGTCATTCAACCCTATAGTTCTAATTAACACTGATCCCTACCTGAGTCTTACGAACAGCATCTCTTGCCCCTGTCGAGTCGAGTTTCTCCCCAGTCCCTTGAGTAACCGATATTTTGTGTCGTCCCTCAGTCTTCTCTTTGAAATTTAAAGCATCCATTGTAATCTTCCTTGCAGCGAAGGCAAATCTTGAGAGAATGTAACCCGTGCAATTCTCGCGACAGCCGTAGGCATGATCCACATTCAGATTTGAAGCACGCAAATAAAGAGTATAAGAGAGAAAAAAAATAAAGAGAAATAAAAGTGCTACTCCGTACAGATGACAATCGTTGAATGAGTGAGTGGTTGGACATCTAGCAAAATGACTTGTTGCATTTGATTTTTGTTAAAGTTTTCTCACTATTCTCGACTTGTAAGCTACCATACAAATATGATATATACAACCCTAGTCATGTCAGTTTTTAGTATGAATAAAATTGCTAATAGTTATCACGATGATGATTATGGTGACGCAGTATAATGCCATTACAGATGGTGACATTATATCATAATGGTTTGAGTGTGTGCGTCTGTGTATGTGGTGTTTGACATAATTATTTTGCCAAGTTGTTCTACTTTCCCGAAACATATAGCAAGACTAATATACTGTTGGGTGGATTTCCTAATAATGCTACGTTTCCTTTTCTTTCTCTTCTCTATTATTCTACTTCTACAGACATCAAAGCTCTCTTACGTAACCATCGGCAGAGCGACATACAAGCATCGAACGCTTGCCTACAATATCGGGTGACGACAAGTTGGATGTCAACGCGCATTTCGGCGACATGTGACTTGTTGTCCAGCTCTCCATCAACTTTCGCCAGGAGTGACATATAAACAGGAGTTTTAACATAGTACCTGTTCACGAGGCATTTCATGGACTGCCTTTCATGAAGTTTGAGTGAAGAGCGGCTTTCCGTCCACAGCGTCGCTGCGACAAGCTAGATATGTAGCACGAAGCAGTAGAGACGGGGGTGTCCTCGTATGATACGATATCCAGCAAGCCCATCGGTAGATGAGGCTAGTGCTTTTGCCACAATGAAGCTTAGTGTGGCCCGGTGTGTTGGATGGGTGTCTCTAGCTTTAGCAATTCTGGCTCCTTTCTTGCAGACAGCCGTGGCGCGGATCTCGAAAATCTTTCCGTGTCCGGAAAGCTGCGATTGTGACATTGTGACGCAGCGTGTGGATTGCTCGGACAATGGCCTCTCCAGGCTTCCATCAAGCCTGCCAGTCAGCACGCGAATTCTGCTCTTCAGGGGAAACAACTTAGAAGATAATCTCACCCTGAAATGCTTCAATATCACGTCCCTCACGCGGCTGCGACAACTTTCTTTGGCGAACAACTCTTTGATCGCGGTGCATGATGATGTTTTATCCCACCAAGAAAGGATCATCAAACTGGACATGAGTTTTAACCATCTGCAGAGCATTCCGGAGACCATTCGTACCATGCGTTTCTTAAAACACCTCTACCTTAGCTCCAATCACATTTCCTACATCACAAACGCTGACTTTTCCCAAAAGAACTGCATGATCGAACAACTTCACTTAAGTCGCAACGAAATCAGTATCATACAAGAGGGTGCCTTCAATTCTCTGGGTCAGCTTAAAAAGCTCTACCTAGGCAGTAACCTTATCAGCAATATATCTAGTGGACTCTTCGACAGACTATCATTGTTACAACAACTCGATTTGTCTCACAATAGATTAGGAGCTGATCTAGATTTACAGTCAGAACTTCGCGGGGATGATATTCCCACTCCAAAGACGGTGGAGCTCGTTCCTGGACCCGAGTTAATGTACGGGCTCCCGGTAAACTGTAGTGACTGGTTCCATTCCCACGGTGCCCCAGCCTTAACTCACCTGAATCTGGCTGGTAACATTATCAAAATAATCGCCGACAATGCCTTCATTCATTTCCCATTAGTAACGTCGCTAAATCTTAGCGAAAATGAGATCGTGACATTACCTGTGACTTTGTTTCACAACATGAGCTATCTTGTCGAGTTAGATATGAGTGGAAATAATCTGACGACGTTGCACGGCCAGCAATTCCGGGGAAATCCCTCTTTACAGTTTTTGAACTTGAATCGGAATCAACTCCAGGAGTTACCAGATGACCTATTCAATTGGAGCGAAGATATGTCGTACCTGGACATGTCTCATAACAACCTTAGAGATGTAAACTTCCTTGGCGTGAAAATGCGATCCCTCGTAAACCTACACATGTCTTACAATGCTCTTGAGGTTGTCAGTAGCATTGGCTTCACCAGTCTGGTCAGTATAGAGTTTTTGAACCTACAAAACAGCATGCTTGGGGAGATTCCCAACGTCCGAAACCTAACCAAACTCCGAGAGATCGACCTGTCTTCAAATGCCATAACATCCATTCCATACGATGCCTTTGATGGAGATATCGCCTTGGAGACGATCTTACTTCAGGGAAACGGGATTTTGACCATCCGCGAGGAAGTCTTCAGCGGGCTACCTGCGCTTACAACGCTTAACGCCGAGGACAACCCCGTCCACTGCGATTGCAATGTCAAATGGCTAGCGGCAGAATATGACTACAGTTCAAGTGCTGGTGCCGATGGCGGTGACTATGCCATGTTTAGTGACATTCCTTCGGACGTCTCTGCGGATTACAGCGCACCGGTTGACTGGAGGGACGCGCTCCGCGCGAGTGTGGTGTGTGTCAAACCGCCCATTGCAGAAGGGATGTATATCAAAGAAGCCATCAACTATTATTCCGCTGACTTGATCTGCAATCATTTCGCCAATCCACACAGCATAATGATTCTAATTCTCACGTGGTTCCTTATCATCATGGTGTTTCTTATCCTATTCTGGAGCCGGACCTTCTGGATGGCGCGAAAGCAGCTCGGTTTCATGCGCCCTCACAAGTCGAAGGGTAAGCTAACTGAGGAGACTTGCTATGTCATATCGTCGAAGAAGGCAGGGAATGGACAGTACCAACTCATCCCAGATAAGAACGAGACTGATCCTTTGATGTTTCTTCATAACCACAAGGACGAATCATGCAAGATGAGAACGTTTGACCGGAGTAGTGAGCTATTCATTGAAACGACTGTGTGAGAGATTATGAAAGCAAATGGAGTTCTCTTGGATTCTGGTACTCCCGTGTATTTTTTATATCATTCGCAAAGATAAAAGAATACAAGAAACTATCTTCTTTTTTTTTCGATACGACATCGGACATCTCTGTCTATTTTCCAAAGAGAGAGATTAAAAACACAGAAAGTTATAGTGTCATTTCATTACAGGTGTAGAGTCATTTATATTTTATTGAAACAAAAGCAGATACAATGTGTGCTTATTTGTTATTTTCAAGACATCGCTTTAATGAGACTTTTACTGTACGGAAGCCATCGCGTTTATTGTTCGTTATTAAAAGAGAGGTACTGCTGAAAATAGTTCTTGCTGTACGTTATTTGTCCAATCTCTGCGATATTTGCAACGAGGCACTTCAAAAAACACATCCGCACGACACGCAGTACAACAATATCAACACATTGTTTACAGATCCTATATTTTATGTGCATCGTGTTTATATCGGATATCGTATCACAGGTGTTGGTGGTATGGTGGGGGGGGGGGGGGGGAGGGGGTTATGAGTCCAGGTAGGGATAGCTTTTCTGTACATCACATATTCCTCTCATTCTTTCGTGAGACACAACAGCTACAATGTATTATGTATGACTTTTGCTGTTAAGGGAATTTCTTTTCAAGCCATCGTATCGCGATAGGCAAGGTTTACATCCACAGGTGGATCAAGACCGGGATTTTGATTCCTGAACGATATGCTGTGCATTTTGATCACTAACGCCGCACCAGCAAGGCGGTGTAAAGATCGAAGCTTCCAGAGATGCAAGCTGGCATTAAACCGGCAGCATCTAGTGGTACATTGTACAGTGCACTCCCGTTATGACCAGGGAATAAAGAATACGGTTATAACGAAATTCCGGTTACAACGGAATAAAAGTTCAGGCCGCAACGTTACCCACACTATGTATTTTTATTGTTTATTCGTCCGGTTATTTAGAACGAAATATCGATATAACGAAAGAAAACTGCCAGTCACGAGGACTGCGTTATAACGGGAGTCCATTGTTTACTGTTCAAAGTGATACATTGTATTGGGTGTCATGGGGTACGGGGCAGGACCAGAAGCCTCCTCCGCGCCGTTTCTCCCTGTCTGAAGGGTGTTAACGTTTAAGCCGCAAAAGAATGCCGCGTGTCGGGAGAAGGGGGGGGGGGGGGATAGGCGCTGTCGACCAAGTGAAACAGGTGTGTGGTGGTCCAACTGTGTCTTTTTCAACCAATGTCAAAATAAGTTCCTGTCTGCCGAAGACTGCAGAACAGACGGCAGCAAAACCCGTAAGGACAGTCAGGACTTCAGCCCCTGTGTTGAACGTAGACAGGCACTAACACGCCTCTGACAGCACGATTTCACCACTTAAAGATAATATAAAGTTTTGGTACCTCAAAAGTTTCCCTGAATTTCCTTGTCTTAGTTTGTGTTTCAGGTTAAAGTACCTTTCATATAACTAACACTGTGAGACTTACTCGCCCAAAAGTGCTCTCATGTCTTAGTAATCATGCAATCCAGAGCCGTTTACTAGTATGCGACGGCGAGGTAGTACACGTATTGTACGAAACCATTATTGCATGATAACTGCGACCAGCAGCCCCATACGCACAGCTAAATGGGGCTTCGCATTGTAGCATTCAGGATCATGACAGATTTAGTATCGCGGGTAAATATCAACTTAAAATCCAAAAATGTCTTCAATTTGAAGACTTACCAATTAAGTTGAAGTATTGAAAACAGGCTTCGGGCAACGTTTGGTTTTGCCAATAGTCCCTTTCTGTTTGATTTGATGAGTGAATATGACTCGGTCGAGAGGACCTTGGGAGAGCTACACTGAATTGACGGCCAGCGCATGCGCACACAGACATCTTATCCGTTCATGGATTTGAAATCTGTCTGCATGTGATGTGTGCGCATGCGCTGGCCGTAGTATTCAGTGTATGTAGCTCTCCAAAGGTCCTCTCGACCGAGTCACATTCAGTCAGTCAATTCGAACAGAAAGGGACTATTGGTAGAACCAAACGTTGCCCGAAGCCGGTTTTCATTACTTCAACTTAATTGGTAAGTCTTCAAATTGAAGACATTTTTTTATTTTAAGTTGATATTTACCCGCGATACAAAAATCTGTCATGATCCTGAATGCTACAATGCGAAGCTACATTACGCCATGCGTATGGGGCTGCTGGTCGCAGTTAATTGCATGATTACTAAGACATGAGAGCACTTTGGGGCGAGTAAGTCTCACAGTGTTAGTTATATGAAAGGTACTTTAACCTGAAACACAACTAAGACAAGGAAATCAGGGAAACTTTGAGGTACCAAAACTGTATATTATCTTTAATCATAACATTTCTACGGAAAGTCATGGTGTAGAAGAAAACATAGTAAGGGAACTATCAACCGGGGGGGGGGGGGGGGGGGGAGGGGAGTGAAACGCAAAATATTTTTCAATCACACAAGGGTACGAATGATTGATTTGTACTTCAACTCAACTGGTCGTTTACCCGTGGTAATTCAACCATTTGGGGGTTTACCCGTGGTAACATAACAGCTAGGACAGTCTGCATTCGTGATTGGTGGAAGCTCCGACATCAGTGGTCCTCATGTGATCAGTGTCTGTTGTGTGTCGGTAGTTGGAACAATTCTGGTCGAGGAGATTTCGAAGAGCTCAAATACCAACAAACTGCCCCCCCCCCCCCCCCCAAAAAAAAAAGGAATGCTATCATTTCTCGACTTTGAAATGTATGTTGAGTCCGCATGAAGGTCCCTTGCAATATAGAAGGGGTGATCTCGGCGCACACCGGGCACGGCAACGGCAACGGTCCCGTTTTTTGCTATGGTGCGCCAAAGGGAAATACATCTGGTTTTGTTACAATATCATTTCCCACTAATAAATTTGTTACAAAATGTATCTTAAACTGGTGATTTTGTTGCTCCTGCTTTTGACATAAGAGTAAGATTTTGGGTGATTTTGTACCAAAATTATTGATTTCTGAACAGAACCAGATATGATTCCTTTTGGTGCGCCATTGAAAAAAAAAAAAACACACGGACCGTTGCCATTACCGTGTTCGGCAGTGTTCGGTGTGCGGAGACCTTTAATCATCATGAGTGAAATGACACGTCCGATCAAAGTTCACTAACTTCAATCTGATGGAATCTACAGCGAAGGCAAAGCGGACACCTCATTGCCAGCATTGTATAGATCGAAGTGACTAATTCCTACTTTTAAAATAAAAGAGGGCCTTCAGATACGATAACTGTTATCGGTTTTATTTTGTCACCTTTTGTTTGTCACTTCTCACTGCGGTGTGTTACATAATCATGTCATTCAATAAGACGTATGCCCCAAGCATATATTTCCCATGTTTTTACAGTACAGTTAATACGATGCATTAGGTTTGATTGTGTGGGTTTGCATGTAACCATTGATTTGTAAAATGTTGTCGTGTATTAATAATTGGCAGTAGAGAAGCTCATTGTTATCTTGTTACCTGTAAAGCGTATTGTTGTACAGCTATGATATTCATGCTTTCAATTTGGCGACATTCCAACTCCCTGATTTATGTAAATTATACATGGGTATTTCTTTGTCAGTTACATGAAATAATTTTGTTTAAAAAATCTCTTCTTCTTTGAGAGATCTGTTTTCCTTCTTTTAGACTGGAAAGCATCCAGCTGAAGGTAAGAGCAGTAAAAATAGTGTACAAACAAAACAAAAACACCCGAGAGAACTGGCTGCAAAATAGATACTGGGTGTTACTTGCAGTGTTTGGCGCAGCTACCAAGCCATGGACTGAATAATCCTTGCAAATCAAAACCACGCGCACATAAACGTTATAGAGAATGTAAAGAGCATGAAAACTTCACTCAATGTATCATTAGACGTCAGGTCTAATATTTTGGTCGAAGTACATTAAAATGATAATTGCTTTAATAGCCGGACGCCTCACCTATACAGCTGTATAAGTTGTTGAGGACTAACAAAGAGACAACCGATCTGAGAACTATTCGGGAATAAGAGGAATTGGTATTTTCCATTTTCGTACACCCATAATGAAATAATATCTCAGTGCGAATGGGAACATGTAGTATATTGAAAATGATAGCATATATTTATATTTTAACACTAACAGAGTGTTTCATGATCATAGATGTCCATAATTATTGAGGCTTACTGCAACAAATTCATTTTTGCGATTTATTTGTATTTTGTTTCATCATCTCACTGAAATAGTTTCATTTATGACAAAAAACAAATACAGTTTCGACTTTGTGCTTACATACTTTGCTTTTCAAAGCGTATTCTCCCTTCAGTCAGAGTTCAAATGATTTTTGCTGATAGTTTGTTGGCGTCATGGATGGTGGTGTGTGAATGGGTGGTGGTGGTGGTGTGTGTATGCATATGAATGTGTGTGTGCGTGCGTGCACCGTAAGTATGTATTCAATACCATAATTGATTTCCTACTTCTCTCAGAAGCATCACATTTTTATTTTCTTTTTTGGTTTTTTTTCGGTTGCCACAGAAACCATGTACATAGTAATATGCATCGTCATGTACAATTCAGTATTTTTATCTATTAGTATATACAATTTATCTATATCTACGTGTGTGCATGTACATATATATATATATATATATACGAGGGGCGACTGAAAAGTTTTGAGCCTAACATAGAAAGGATTAAGATATGAAGGCCAAATTTGGTCCATGAAGTCTTCATTATATCTTAATCCTACCAACCAAATTTCTTGGTCATAAAAACTTTAATCCTTATTTTACAGGTTCTTGAACTTTCTGTATCAGGTGATTCATAAAAAATGGACAAAATGATCACAAAAGGTGTCTTGTTTCACCAGGACAATGCTCCAGCGCATTCATCAGCGGTTGCAATGGCAACCATTCATGACTGTGGGTTTCAACTAACTGTAGTTCCGCACCCATCGTATTCACCAGATCTAGCCCCATCGGACTTCCACTTCTTTCCAAACCTCAAAAAAGATTTGGCTGGACAACGCTTCACCACTGATGAGGAGGTCAATGATGCTGTTGACTCCTACCTGGAGGACCAACTAAAGAACTTCTACTGCAGCGGCAAAGAGGCACTACGTCACCTCTGGAGGAAGTGTGTGGACTCACAAGGGGACTATGTAGAAAAATAGAGCAATAAAGTACTTCTGCCTCTTACCATCTCTTGAAGGCTAAAAACTTATCAGTCGCCCCTCGTATATATATATATATATATATATATATATATATATATACATACAAAATATATATATATATATATATATATATATACATATATACATACATACATATACATACATGTGTAACTGAGAGTGACAGAGAGAGAGAGAGAGAGAGACTGAGAGATGATAGGTAAATACACTCAACCAAAAAAGTAAGTTCCCTCCTAGCATCTTTGGATATATCTCATTGGCTATATCTCAAAAAGTATCTTACCAATTTTCACAATTCAAACGGGAATGGATAGGGAATTTTATTACTCATAACATGAATTGCATATCATTGCCACCAGATTTCATTATTGGTGTGAAAAAAAAATGTCAAAATGCATGGAAAAAAAGTTGCACTTTAGTGATTTGCATTGACTTTTACACAAATAATCAAACAATCACTCATGATTCTGAACTTTTAAGCATGGTTTACTGCATATTTCTCTTTCTCTTCTTTTCATGAGCATACAGTGAAGTATTTAATAATTGATATGTCCACCATCCGCTTCAATGACCAGCCGGCATCTCTTCCTCATACTGTTAACTAAAGTTTGTCAATCTTGGCGCTGCTCAATGTTGGCCCATGCTCTCTGCAAGATGCGCTGAAATTGTCTGACAGATGTCACCCTTGGTCGGCCACTTCTTGGCAGATCTTTGACCTCCCCAGCTTCCTGAAACTTTGCTCAATAAATTTCCAAATGGCATTGGGCGAAACCCCTAGTCTCCTGGCCACCTCCTTAACCGGAAACCCAGCTTCAAGGAAAGCTGTAGCTCTACCTCTTTTAAAAATTTGCAGACGCGGCATGAAGCAAAATAGCCATTAGCACATTAATGTGATCAACCCAAATTGGAATTAAAAAGCACATGGCTTCGACCAACATGTTCATATTGAAAGGCCTATTGTTTAAAAAGTATGCATAACATCTGTTTAATAGGGAAGTACATTGTACCTGAGGAAATTCCTGAGAAATACATAACAATTTAAAAAGGTCATTTGCTAACGTGCATAGGAAATGTACACATTATGCTTCATATTATAACCTTAAGTGCAACTTTTTTTCCACGCATTTTGACATAAAATGCATTTTTTTTTTTACTCCAATAAGGATATCTGGTGGCAATGATATGCCACACTATACTTGGAAGTTAACTTACTTTAACCCTAACTAGGCCGGGGGGGGGGGGGGGGGGGGGGGCTCTCGACGTTTCGCACGATGTATGCTATCGCGAGAAGCTATCGCCGTGACGTTTCATGACTTTTTTCTTTCGAGTCTCCCGCATCTTTTGACATCAAATTTGCGATGCCCGGGCGCGCGGTTCCGAAGTTGCGCATAAATATGCAAGTGCATGTCTGACCAAAAATTGCTCAAAAACGTGAATTCGTGCACAATTTCAATGCAAACTGTGTTTACAGGCAAATTTCATAAAAGCATGATAATTTTGGGGTTATGTTGATCAAGAACATATTTTCTTGTTCGGAACAATGTCGCGGACAAATTTCATCGAAAAAACAATGAAAAACATAAAGTCGAAAAACAAAGAAATACATACGAAATTCAAAAAACAATTATTTCTCTTACATTTGCTAAAGAAAATTTACCCAAAAATGCACCTGTTTTGAGCTTTATTTAGTGATTTATACCAAATTGTCTGATTTCATGCATCATTATGCATAAATTAGCATAATTTAGTGTAAATTACAATTTTTGAAAAAATTAACTTAATGGTACTATAGATTGCATCATGGGCAATGTGTGTGCCGATTTTCGTCGCGATCGCGTAGTCGACGGCCGACATTTGGAGGGGGCCTGGGAGGCTCCCACAACTGTCATACTCTCTCCAGTTTTCTAGTCGGACATGTTACAGTATTAAAATCTTTTCACAATCATACTATTTAGGTTCACATAAGGTAGGACTGTGAAACAAATAACTTGTTTACAAAGAATGCTGCCAAAAAATGATACTGTTCATTTCAACTGTAATTGACACGTTGAATGTGCTGTGTGGTGTAAGTGAATATTCAGGTGGCAGATTAATTAAAAAAATCAATCATTTCTTTGTGTGCCAATACAATGGAAATCAACTAGCAAAACTTGTTTGTTTGTAATGTCATAGCTCTGCTACAAAGTGTTCAAGCTTTCGAACATGCACATGCACCTGTTATTGCACCTGGTATTTTTTTTTCTTTTGTTCTGTCCCTCACTGTAGCTGTTTACTAACAATGCAAAAAAGAAAACAGAAGCTTGAAATCATGCCTCAGTCTTGATCAATGACATAATATTTGACTTGACTTGATAAGGTGAATGAATTCTGCAAAGCGGCAAATTCTAAAGCTTTTACAGTATTCAGTTTGTGTTTATGCCTCTGGTTCTTCATTAAAACATTTTTTTTTTAAGTGCAATATGTGTTTGTTTGTTTTTTGTTAAGTTTCATTTAGCATGTTTTCCATGTCAAATTTTTTATCAAAATACAATTTTCCTGTCAAAATGTTTCTTACTGTTGCCAAATATGCTTTTTGATCTACAAAGGTTAGCAGCCCTATTTCAATCAGCTTCGAAATTTCAGCAGATAACAGACGAAACATCAGACTGCAAAATTAGATCAAAAACAGAAATTTGATAGTTTTGACCAATTTTGATAACCTGACTTCAAACTCGATTTTCTTGGCTCAGCCGCCAGCGACTTTCAGACCTTTTTGTTGTGGTGGGTAAAAAATGTATATAATACACTCATTTTCAACTTGGTAGTACTAGAAAAAAAATGCTATGTCAGGAATAAAAGAATAACCTGAGAACAAGTATCTGACAACACTTCACATAAAAAATCTTATACCAGCCAAAAACTGTATTGAAAAATAGCAATAAAAACCCCAACAATTTATTATTTATTTTCAGAGCTACATAATATAAAGCATAGTGGCAGACAACAATATGCTTGCAAATTACATGACAAGGTACTAGAATAGCATTTTCACCCAATATCATACTAGGCGCAATGACAGAAGAAGCCACCTAGTCTGTTTCAATATGCGATCGACCTCAAAAGCAGGACGACAATGCACATTCACTAGATTATTTATTTAAGTGCTAACAGGTTTTTGAACAACTCAACTTCCTTCACATTTTCAAAGAGAGAGCTTGCATTGGACCTAGAAAAAGTCAGCTTTCCAAACTTCCATATGAGACTTCTTCAAATTAAGGTCTCAGAGCCTCCTACCCAATGCAACCTATTACTCCAACCTCCTCAAAAACGAAGAAATAAAGAAAGACAAGGTACAATAATAATGATGGTCATGATATCCAGAAAATCCTGACATAACTGTAACTTGCAATTTAACATACGTGGGGATGAATTTTCTAACTCTGAAATACAGTGGGTCAAAATCATATTACCCCATTCCCTGTGAGAATGTGAAACTTATTCCACACCCACCTGACTTGTCCGGGCAATGGGTTACCTTTCCAAAAGTTGCTAAATCCATTTATAAGCAAATTTGGAGTTTTTGACAGTAAATGCATTCATTTTAGTACTCCCATACAGTAAACACTCTTCAAAGCATTGAAATTCCTGTGAGAAATTGGAGAAATCAGACAATGAAAATTGAATTTGGCTCTAAAAGATGCTAAATCCATCTGGAACCAATCAGAAGTTCATGTGCATGCTTGACCACACTTTGACCCCCAGAGGAAGGCCAAGCTTTCTAGTTTCCTGCTTTCCAGATGACCTACATACTGCATGATTATTGGCTGTGAAATGTTTTAGCTCTATTCATACTAATTCCTTAAAGAGATGGAGGAAACAGGAGAATGTGTAGAGAAAACAAATCATCCAAGCAAAATACAGAGAGATACAGAAACTAGTCAAAAACAATATTTACGTGTTGTATTTCACCATGCTAAAATGTCTCTTCCTAAAGGTGCTAAATCCACAAAATCCAAAAATATACCAGTTCTTTAAAAATCAGTGTTGATGCATATATTTCACTGATTATCTTATTATGTTTGACCATTATGAGACATAATGTCACTGAATGAAAACATTTAGAAACATGTGAAATAAGATTCAATGTTTTTGCTCCTCACCATCAGTAGTGGATTTAGCACCTTTTCCAAAGGAATTCTTCATAATGTACTGCATTGCTCTGTGTGTGATGGGAGACTTTGTCACTGGCTGTGAAATTTTTTCAGTTGTTGTGTTCCTCGTATGATATAATTTGGATTTACACATTATTGAAGCATGAGCGTGAAGGTAGGAATACAATTCAATTATCCATTCATTGGCTTTTTGAGGAGGTGGCTCAGCAGGCGGGGTAAGTTACATGTATGTAAAACAAGCGATGCATGCTTGCATTTGGGAGACGAATTGTAAATCATAAAAGCAGCGCTTAGACGCTTCTCTAATGCCAATCATCAAGCTGTGCTTCACAGGAAGGGAATATAGAATCAAAGGTGTTGTACAATGTAAGATTCGGTTTAATACGCCACTTCAAAATCCTATCTGGTTGCTTCGTCTCTTCAGGGAGTGAAAGTTTCTTGGAGTTTTTGTGCTGACCGATGGCATTGACCTTATCGCAGACTGGGATCTGACACCATTCCTGCTCTGACTGTCTGGTGTTCCCTGCCCAGGGAGCATCCCGGGGCTGCAGCCAGACCAAACTTGGCCTAAACCATCTGGAGGAAGGGGGACTTTCTTCAGCACCAAAGTGGGCATGCCCACCTGGGACACCCCCTTTGTGGGTAGAGCTGTGCTCTCCAATCCCTCATCTTCGGGCTGCTGTGGTGGGTTGACTTTTTTCCGAGATAAGGTGTTGGAAGGGGTAACAGCTGTGCGCCTCTTGATCGATGGGGTCTTCTTTGCACTTTTGGATGGTGATTCCAGAAGTTCCATTTTCTGGAGTTAAAGACATGCCATCAATGTTCTTATGCTGCTACTCATCTTGTTAAAACAGAAATTATTTTGTTTTGGTTGTTGTTGTCTGTTTCACTCTACCTTTAGTCAACATTAGATATGAAAGAACAAATAAGAAGAGATACAGTATTTTGTCTCATTCCAGTACAATGTACAACTGTATGGACTTCAGTCAAATTTCAGTTGTATAATCCACATGTACATGCTACAAAAGTTTTATGCAACATTTCACAAACATCTCTGGAAAATTTTGTGACAAAACAAAAGTTGCACTTTATCATCAGTGGCGGATCCAGGGAGGACCGCAACCGGCGCACGCCCCCCCCCCCCCCCCCCTTTATTTTTTGTTGAAACAAAAGAAATAAAAAGAAAAAAATGGGGAGGGGTGTGTGCGCCCCCCTTTAATTTTGTAAACGCGCCCCCTCTTTATGGAATTCCTGGATCCGCCCCTGATCATGAATGTACATTCACGTCATTTGAGGGTGAGAAGCAATATCAAGTGTGTATATGATCCTAGCATCCTACCTGGACACCAATTGCTGCTAAGCTGGACAAGCAGAAGGGATATCTCCCACATACCTTGGATGGTAACAGAAGTACATAAAGAGGTTTGACACTATGGACAACTATGTCTACCATTCACTGGGCTCTTATGACTTAAAAAGAGAAACAACAACTCTTCCTTCCCTCATCCTCCCTAGAATATTAGCATCAAACCAAGTAAAGGTACATGTACATTAAAGACAATAGACACAAACTCTACACCAAAAAGAATCTCTGTACCTCTGAGCATCAAGGTTCCAGGCTTCGAATCTCTACTACCATGATCTGTGATTATTGTGGCTGCCATAGCAACAGCTTGGCTGTGTTTGAATAATCTCCTGTTCAAATTTTACCATGGCAACTAAAATGATATCATAGTCATTCATGGTATGAAATTGGTTCTGTCCACTACCGGTATACCACATTAGAGATGATGATGATGATCATCATCATGATGACGCCGATGATCAATTATGACTATGTTGACAATAACAACAGTGAAAACGGCGCTGATGGCAACAATGATGAAGATGATAAGGATGACGATGATGACAATGATGGTGGTGATGATGATGAGGACGATGATAATGATGATGGTGATGGTGGTTGTTGTCATTCACAATGCAAAGAAAACCCAGATATCTAACTGATACAAATATGAAGGAGAGTTTACCTTTGACCAGCCATGTTCCCAGTGATCCCAAAGGCGATGCCCCAACAAACCGCGAATCTTGTATGACGCCATCAGTTTAGGGACTTTGGGTGACTTTACGTTTCCTTGAAGCTGAACATTGGAAACAAAGGAACGGGTGGCAGCAGTTATTGCACAGTGCATTGTTACACTCAGCATTCATTCATGTTGTCTCAAAACATACGATCAAACATTGCATGGACCAATAAATTGCATCTTCTATTGTCTATAGCACTTTGTCCAAGGGCAACACCATGGAAAATTGTGACATAATTTGAAAGCATTTTAAGTTTATGTGTTTGTGTGTCTTTCTTTGTCTTGTTCCTATCATCCCATGTATTACCAACCCTGCCATTAAATCCCCATTTATGTAGAATTGTGTGGCATGCAACGTTTCCTTCCGAGAAACTACTATGTGCTAAAGGGTTCAACACCATGAAGCTAGTTCAGTTACATGTTGTATGTACACCAGGTTGACCTGGGGAAGAGTTACATCTTGTCTGCTGAGTGAAGTTCTTACTTGTGCAGCTGTGAGGACAGTGTTGGGGTGAGTAGCAGCTGAGAGGTGTGTGCTGGCCTCTTCAGCACTCAAGCCACACCCAAGGCATGGAAGACAGGCATCCAGTCTGACTGTTTCGGCATCCTCTTCCATGTGGTTGTCATGGCGACACAGATGACACCCTTTCTCTTGGGAGCACTTCATTGCTGCATGGGTTCCATAAACACAACATGTAAAGATATAATCTAATATAATGTTACGTCACAATGATTTAAATGGTGTACTCTCAAGGGAGCTAATACTGCATTACCTATGGTAACTTTTGTTTTTAATTGCTGGATTATCGAGTAGGAGCTTTCACATGTTAAGTGATTTCATTGAATAATGACTGTAATTCTTTCTAGAGACCATGCCTCATGTTACTTACTACACTAGTTTACTACCACTTAATCCCCTGCTTACTTTCTAGGGATGCCAGTTTTATACATAGCATTTCAGTATTTTGAGGGGTGAAAATGCATATTTTCAGTGCAAACTCAGTACGTTTACCTTTCTTTGGGAAAAACAGTATTTTCAAGGAATTCTGCAGCATTTTCTAAAAAACAAATACTGCAAAGAGAGAGAGAGAGAGAGTAACAATTTGCATCACAGGAGGTTTGGCAGCTCTGTTAGGGGAGGGGGTAGGGATGTTCAGGGTGGGGTTGAAAAGACTCCTCAATACCTTCCATCACAGCTTTCGTCGTTTTCCTTTTCAGAGCCTTTCCAAGCAAGAGAGGTCGTGCCTCCGTGGAACTGTCTCTAGACTTCAGGACTTTCTCCACAAAATCCATGCACTGCCTTTCGACACGTGAGGGCAGCACGGCACTTCTGGGGCAGCCCTCACAATCGGACTTGTCTTCGATGCTAAAAACCTGGTGGTGTACATCGCCTACCTGAGACATCTTTGATTGGAATCAAAGACAAATACGGCTGTGACATAGATACGCAGACAGTGCATAGGTTTTAGAATCATGTTATTAATCACCACATGTAGTGCCAGAAACACTATTTCTGAGGTTTCTATTTATATATACATGTATCTTTTATCATTTATTGCTGCTATTTCACATGGTAGAATAAAAAACAAACAAATGATCAAGTGTGTGAGCAAATGTGTGTGTGGGTCAATAGATTATTCCCATTTTGAGGATAGATATCACATGATTACATTCTTCAGAGAAGGTTTGTGTAAATTTCTGAACTTTTGCCATCAAAAGTCAGTCTGCCATACTGACATAATATTCACATTTGTTGCAAAAAAACATTCTTCAAACGTTTAATGCTTTCACTCTTTCTTGACCAGTACTTTAAAATACCATATACTCACACACAAATGAGTAACTGCTAGTTACCGCAATACATTTAAAAGCCTATCTAAATTTACTTTGCTGATATGGTATTTTGATTTCACCAACTGAGCTTGAATACCTAATCTCCTGCCTGCTTTACAGTGTCTAAACTTTATTGTCCATGTTGCTCCAAATTGTTCATCCAAATAATGGCTGGCATTCATGCTGATTCTGTGGTACATTTTGTGAGCATAAAGCCTGACAAATTATACCAGTGTGCATGGAGTCTGGACAATTGAGAAAAAGAAAGACATATCATTAAAAAGAAAAAACAAAGACAAAAGACACACAAAAAAAAACTTTCACATGGCTTTCATGGGGATAGGCTTTATATGGTATTTTACCTGAAAGACAGTGATACTGTTGGAATGTTCTGTAGCCAGCTTTCCAGCACACATGCCTACCAGGGGGCTCTTTAGCCTGCTCCGTACTCCATCATACCCACGGCTAGGAACGGAAGGTAGCAAGTCCACCCAGCGACTACAAGAGATGAAACGTTCATGGAGATTGTATAACAGAATTGCTGTGGTTTGGTATAAAGGAACCATTTTGGTGCAGTGAACAAGATCATTAATTCTACATATTTTTGTTACAACAGACATTAACTTACTGCTTGGCATGAACAAGTAAACGGGGATGTACACGCTTTTTCTCGAAACATTTAAGTCCATATCGTATTTACAATGGTTTTAATACGTCATATCAAACAAAAAGAACTGCAGCAGATCTTTCATCTAAATTGCACCTAGAATAAGAATATGACAGAATCAAATTTTGTATTGTCATGAATCATTGATATTAATATGTGGTTGTGACCAGTATCATTATTTGGTGGCTGTTTATTTGCAATTCCAATCTTAAAAGTCCAATTTTGATGAAACATATACCACTACTTTCATCAGGTCTTTACATTGTTACTTTATCAAAGTCATTTTGAATATGGTGTAGAAATACCCTGTCATAAGAACCATGTCAGCATGCACAGAGCGACAAACACACACACAAACAAACAAAGTGCCAAAGACTACACATCCAATAATAGAGCGCCAGCTGAGTAAAACTGAGTAAAAAAACGACCTGAGCTTTCGACCCTAGCAAAATTTTCATCAGAGACAAAATGACAAACATAAAAAGTAGACATATACTTATAGACTACAGACATATCATATCAATGTAGCATGTACTATCTAAAAAGGATGGACATGGAACAATTACAACAAAAAGGGTAGTCCAAGTGTCAAAAGCAGGGAGCCAATAAGATATGGAAGGGGCATTAAAGCAATTGAGTCAGTTATTAAACATGCAGGGACAGTAATGAACAGCCAGTGATGATCCCTACACAGTTCATGAGTGGGTAACCTGTGAAGGATAAAGATAAAAAGCGAGGTGATACCGAACAAGAAACACAAACCAAGTGAGATTCTTACTCGTTATCCTCGATTTTCCATGGTCCTTTTCTTGTCACTGGCGCTTGACTAGCAGAACCTACATGAAGGGGAAAAAAGAACAGTTTACTGGTCATGCCTGAATTTTCAAAGCCTTGTTTGAAGAAACTACCAGATTACTACCATGTATATCAGTACTTAGGTCATTGTGATATTCAAGAGCAAATCATATTACAGCCTGTCCTGTTAAAAACTTTGACATAGCGGCTATCATTAAAATTCTAAATTTCTGAATATCTTTCAAATGAACTGCTCTTAAAGTACTCCTTGGCAAACCAGTCACTGTCAATCACATATATGCCAGTAATCCTTATGATGAATATACAAGTCTTCTACAAAAATCAAGCAGGAATGGTTTAGAGCATTATTCATATCCTGAAAACTTTCAAAACATCAATGAATGTATATTATACAGTTGTGACTGATTGTTTGTATTGTCCAAGAGAGCAAGAAGACTAAACCTGGTTTCCAGATGTATTCAAATCATCTAAAATTATCTATTATATACCTCATTTCTAGAATCCTCTCATCTGATTGGTTAAAAGGGGAGTCATTAAAATAGCTGTGCCCTATTTTTGAGTTACTGTGACCGGGGCCCGGGCACAGTTAGTAAATAGGTTTTAAAAACAGTCGCGACCCCGTACACATAGATCGCTCATATGTACGCACCAATGATACGACCGCCGCGCATTCGATCAGCGTGCTGTAAAAGAGACTAGCGGACTGGTTTGGAGACAGTCGGAACTTGCAACCCCGTACGTACATACACTGTGTACACATAGATGATCACTCATGTACGCACCAATGATACGAACGACCGCTGCGCTGTCGATCAGCATTGATTACAACTTACAAGTGCTGTAAAAGAGACTAGAATCTATATTTTCGGTATATAAAACAAATAATGACTGCTTGATATTCGGGGTACAGTTAAAATTATGTAGGCCCTCCGTGATGTGAAAACCTTAACCATGCCCTCAGCTTCGCTTCGGGCATGGTACGGTTTTCACATCACCTCGGGCCCATAATTTTAACTGTGCCCCTCATAGCAGTCATTATTTGTATAATAATTTCTCTTTGGTTAAGCAGCTTCATGACAAAACTTTCATCTTCAATTGCTGCAAAGTTAGAAAACTGCAATAAGGAGAATCTGTCTGATCAACATGAATGGTGTTTTTAACCCACTGAGGATGAACTGATTTTGCTATGGTGTACAACCCGCATTTCCCATAGACACCTGCCTGAGTATACTAGGGACTCGTCCTCAACAGGTTAACTGGCAAATCTGTTCCAATAATACAATTCCCTGTCTACAAGGCTCAGAGAGAAAATAGGCAAAATAGGCATACTGGTAGACGATTTCCACAAAGATACCTCTTGCTTGCATCATCCATTCTGGCATTGATACAGATCAAAGATGCCAGTAAAGAGTCTTCTTTATGGCGAGACACATGCCACATAATGTTATTTATTTCAGGCACTGGAGACCCTAGCTACTTTATCAATTACTTCACAAGCACATGTGGAATATATGTGGTTGATTATCTACTTGCATGAGAACTGAAAGCAGTGTGTCTCCCTTGAGAGCTGACTGGAGAGAAAGACAAAGTCTTCCGAGGACCCAAATGACTCTGACTCTGATGATGATGATGATGACGATGAGAACGATGTCTGCGCCGTTGAGGACGGCGATGTCATTGAGCTACCTCGGCTGATGTCAAGACAGATGGGCGGAGAAGACAAGAGGTGGGGCCATTGAAGTACCTGTTAAAGCATTAACCAATACTCATCAAAGTATCAACACACTGCAATTTTTGAAATGATGAAAGAGATGAATGACAATTATAGAGTTGTACCTGTCAAATTATGTACCTGCCAAATACCTGTCAAACCTGTCAACCAATCAATACACATTTAAGTATGAACGAACTGAAAATTTGAAATGATGAAAAGGATGGAAAAGCAATACATGGAGGTGTCTATGGGAAATGCGCGTTTATATAGCAAAATCAGTTCATCCTCAACTTGTCTACGTAACTGAAGATCCCTTCACAGTGGTTGTTTATTTTATTCTACTCCAAATGAAAGGTGTTTCAGTGCACTATTCAAATCAAATCCTCAACTACAAAGCCCCTTTTATCTCAAAATCCTTTACATGTCCAGGTTCTCTGAAAAGCATGAAATGTTTTTTTTTCATCAGTTTTCAGTACATTTCCCAAAACTTGTCCATATTATAAGTTGTAGTATGCCAACTGTAAAGCCACGGCTACACAATAGGGATTAAGAGCATTAGGTAGTCTCTATTCCATTTGCAGATGGCATCCAGACATCACAACCAAATGGCACAGAAAGCAAAGTAAAGGTTAAAGGGTGTGTACTGTTCTGGTTGAGGTGAGGATTTAGCTTTTAACATTTTGCAAGATATTCAGAAACCACTCTATGAGATGTCAAAGAGCATGCAATTCTAAGGGGTATCAAAAGTTTATTTGATGAAAATCGGTTTTCAAATGGCTGAGATATCAAAAAACAAGGTGAAACAAAGAGATCCTAATAAAAGGCGTGGCCTGTCGCCTTTTAAAATTATCATTTTTTTGGATATCTCAGCCATTTGAAAACCAATTTTCATCAAATAAACGTTGAATTCTTCTTAAAATTACATGTTCTTTCAAAGAGTTTTCTCGTTATCTCACTTAGGAATGTTCAAAACATGAATCCCCACCTCATCCAGTACTGTACAGTCCCTTTAAATATACTGTAAAGGTGGATAGTTTCGCGCGACTAATTTTTCATGCTTGGCCCGGTAAGAAGAATTTCGCGTGTTTTTAATGCCACCGAATCAAGACATCGACTACAGGAACACATGGCATGCAAAAATATTCGCATGCTTTTATTTTCGCGCTAGCTTCTGGTTGCGCGAAATGCGCGAAAATTTCCACTTTTACAGTAGCTATTTCACACATTTACTTTCCATTCCTTATTTTGGGAGGTTACAACATCCAATCTCACAGATGATCACTGTACAGCAGCGACTCTTCTTCATGGATTCGACCTTAACACAAAAATCTTGTCAAGCAACTTATTTGAGGGTTTTGTGTTACAGGGTCACATCAGTTTTGTTTCAATTTGTTTGTGTTTTTGTTTTCTCAGCTTGTGACCATGTGCTTTCACATGATGTAAGTCACTAAATACTGAAAGAAACATTGCAGAATATTAATGGCAAACATGCAATTCATGCAAGAGCTTCAAATGACAACAACACAATATCATTGAAAAACTAAAAGACAGAGTAAGTGGGCTGGATGTAGCATCCGATTATGAAGCTAATGTCAATCTCAGTCAAAAAGAGAAGGAAAATACCTGCTGTCACAAAGCAGATCATGAAAGCTTTCAGCTATATGGAATCTCTTCTCTATTCTTCCAGTACTCATCTAAATATGTGTAAAACTATTGTGCACAAGTCTACCATATAAATTATATCAAAAATGTGTAAAAAACAAAACAAAACAAAACAAAACAAACCTTGACACAGAGTACCTCTTTAAATATCACAGCATTTTGACATAATTACACAGCTTCATTTAGTAATTGTCAGTTGCAAAATTTTTTCCAAAAAAGATTCAGCACAAGATTACGTATGTATCCCAAAATATAATTATAGAAAAATTTCTGTCATCAAACATTCAATCAAGTAAATAAATAGATATTAACCTGCCCTTGTACATAATGACTATCAATAATTGTTTATCTGACAAATGCCACAATGTATGTGCTATCACATACTGAATAATCAATATGGCAGCACCTTTTGTGAAGAAGAAAAGTTTAAAGCATTAAGGTAGAAGACAACACTCTTACCACATGTCCAGGAAATCGTTCATCAACAAGAGTGAGGTAATGCTGGGTGGCAAGACAGTGGTAAAATGGGTTGCTTGTGTGTTGCCTAGCAACACAGAAGTACTGGTCGCTTGGAAGACAGCTGCTTGGTAGAGACAGGAGATGACTCTTGCTAGGGCTGGAGGATGAAATCTGGGGGGTGTTTCACAAAGAATTTATGTCCGTCGTTAAAGTTAAGATCAACTTAAGATTATGGTGCAACACTGGTTTTCCTCTTCAAGTCTATCAGCCATTCAGAACACCCTTCAAATTGTTAATATCAAAATTAAATACAGAAAAATTCCTTTTGTCACATATCTCAATTTCTGTATTAATGTTTAATACTGGCTGCACAAGAAAGTCTCCAAAACTCTCATTTCCCTTAGGAAGACAGGATACCATTAAAGGACAAGTTCACCTTCATAAACATAAGGATTGAGAGAATGAAGCAATATTAGTAGAACACATCATTGAAAGTTTGAGGAAAATCGGACAATCAGTTCAAAAGTTATGAATTTTTGAAGTTTTTGTGCAGTAACCGCTGGATGAGAAAACTACTGCAGTGTTTGAATAACTTAGATGTCACATGCGTACAACAATATAAGGAAAATATAAAGAGAATTTCACAAAATTTCATCTTTTGAAAAAAGTACACATTCGTCCGACTTGTTACCGACAAATGTTATGGGTAATATTATTCCCCCTGCCTTTCGAAAGAGGCAAGTCAAGTGCTCTTTTATTATGCGAAAAAAGTGAAAATATGTTGAATTTTCTTTATATTTTCTTTATACTGTTGTACGCATATGACTCACAAGCTGTAGTAGTCTCCTCATCCAGCGGTTCCAACACAAAAATTTTAAAAATTCATAACTTTTGCATCGATTGTCCAATTTTTCTCAAACTTTCACTGATGTGTTCTACTAATATTGTTGCATTCTCTCAATCTTTATGTTTATGAAGGTGAACTTGTCCTTTAAAGACACGCTAAGCCTGAACCATGAATTTTAACTTTTAGTCTTAACTTTTATGATTGACTTAAATTCTATGTGAAACACTCGCTACTATTAGCAGAAGCAAACAAACAGCAAATCAAGGATTCAGTTCTGGCACAGTTTCACCTGACCTCCCTGGTACATGTGTACATCTGCACAGGTAACAAACTCTGCGAAATCATCTTCTCGGGCCGAAAATTCTTTAAAATTGCTACACATGTGATGAGGTAAAATTGGTTATTATAGTAAATCATCGACATCATAATGACTATCATGGCTATTACCATGCATGTGGACTTTATTCCCTAATCTACATCAACTTATGCAACTTTCTTATATTTGCAAGTCATTTAACAATTCCAGCATTTGTCAAATATTGCTCACAGTTCCACTGGGGTATTGCTTTCATTTTAGAAAGATTACTATTGAAGAAAAATCTGTTAGAATCACTGCTATAAATCTTAAGGGAGGATTAGGTTCCAAACTGTTAGAAAAGATGGAAACTTGGGCCATGGAGGTTAAAAAAAAAATCTCTTCATAGAACGAAAATGGATGCTCACCCTAAAGTCAAGCTGATAGGCCTGTTCCCTTGTGTGCATGAAGAGAATACGAGGGTGAGCTGTGTAGTGGCCAAACACAGGCCTAGGTTCTCCCGATGGTCGGTAAGTCTGAGCAGCACTGGAACAACAAATGACCAACATTCAGCACATACTAATAAGAATCCCCAACAAACATCACATGACATGTACATATGTGACTGACACGACAAAAGGATCTGAAAGTCGCCGACGGCTGAGCCGATAACATCGAGTCTGAAGTCAGATCATCAAAATTGGTCACAACTATCAAATTTCTGTTTTTGGCCTAATGTTGTTGTCTAATATTTTGTCTGTTATCTGCCAACATTTTGAAGTGAAATGATCACAGGAAAGGCATGAAATTAGCGCTTTTCTCGTCTATGATTGACCGACTTACAATGGAATAGAAATGTGTCCGAAGATTTTGATTTACTGTCACAGATAGACTCCGCCCCTAGCAATGAGGGAGTGATCTTATTTGGTCAGTGCATGGCATCCTGGTTACTGAGTGGTAGTGCGTAGACCGCTGGCGCTAAGCTTGAATGAACATTGCGGAGGTTGCTATGGGCATACCTTCTATTGTCAAAAAGCAAAAAATTGTTTCACCTCTCCTTGATCACGTTTGTGTTGGAAGGAAAACTTTGAAGGCAGTTTTCTCAGAACAGGTTTCCTAGACCACTCAATATGGTCTCATAAAATCAACGATATCACCCCAGCAAGCAAGCACTTTTATTAGTTGTCTTTTATATGAAGTATCTGTAATCCTTTCCATTATCTTTGACCCCTTACCTTGTTTGATGGTGGCAGAGATGCACCTGTCCCCTTTCGTCTGAAAAGATGAATTCTCCGTATATGAAGGGACTGCACAGACAGAGCACATGGATACACAGATAGAATCAATGAACATGTTCAGGCAGACACCACAACCTAAATTCACAAAGGTGGTTTAAATTCAGAACACAGTTTAGATTTAAGCCATGGTCTATAATAAGCGTGAAATAGGCATTCCTTTAACATGTGCTTATCGACACGCGTTTGTTATTGGACGTCTGTTGGCACACGCAATTTGTCAATCATATTTATGCAGAAGAAATTTGCATGAACCAAAGTCTAAATTTAAAGTTTAAACCACCTTCGCGAATTCGGGCCCAAGAGGTAAAAAAGCAGAACAACAAAATACTGAATCATTCGATGGCCTAGATGGTCATGAGAGGAAAAATTTTCTTTTAGAATTGGTATGATGTAATCATATTTTTTATATTTTCCTGATGAACTGATACGATATATCTGAATGCAAGCTCTCTATTTTGCTTTTCAAAGCTTGCTGGTAACACTAAACTTCAATCAGCATGCATTACAGCTGTCTCGGCAATAACCAATGCTTTACTTTTCTCATAGATTATACTATAAGGTGTATCACATTTGCTCGTCACTGTTCAAAGGTAGAAATCAATGTACATCAATTACAGAAAATAGTGACTATTTGTGATGAACTTTTCCCCCTTAAATACCCATGAAGATGATCTGCAGGCTGATAAAAAAATGCACAATAGGGAGCTAGGGCCTGCAAAACAAACAAACAAACAAACAAACAAACAAACAAACTAACTAACTAACTAACTAACTAACTAACTAACTAACCAACCAACCAACCAACTAACTAACTAACTAACTAACAAACCACCCACAAAGATACTTGTCTAATGAAGTATATCAAGAACAGAATACCCAGAAATCATGATAATGATTATGTACCTGACAGCAAGGGATTTGATTCTGTGCTGGGAGTGAAGATCGCTTAGAAGATTATGCTTCACGCCACTGTTCAGCTCATATTCCAGCATATAGCACCTGTAGTCAGTTCGGACCCCTGCTAAGATTCCACCTGACACAGAATGACACAAAGAGCACAGAATCAGACAGCACGAAATATTCCAAATGGGAAGACCTGCCATTACGATGTATTCTCATTAACATCATTACTTCATCTACATTGAAATACCTGTAATGTATTTTGGTTACTTCACAAAAGTGAAACAGAAAACATTTTTACAATTATCTTGACTTTTATTTTCTCTTTCCCATGAATTGTCCGAACTTCTTAATCATAACAGAAACAAGAAAATAAAAAACATAAATTGAACATTGCGATATCCGTTAATGGGTGCTAACATCTTCAAATGACATTTACGCAAAAAAAAAGAAGAAAAAAAATAGTTTTCTTTGACTTCATCATCAGTTCTCATTTTCACAATATATTCCACTCGAGAGTTGCGCAATTCAATATGGATTACATAATAGGTAAGTTGAATTATTGTGACCTGACTGAATT
The DNA here is from genome assembly GCF_040938485.1 of Diadema antillarum. Lineage (NCBI taxonomy): Eukaryota > Metazoa > Echinodermata > Echinoidea > Diadematoida > Diadematidae > Diadema > Diadema antillarum. The sequence goes on from NW_027271177.1 coordinate 1,863,398, forward strand.
TTTTAAGATAATTTAAAATAAAGATGTTGATCAGCACAATAGAAATATAGCAAAATGAGAAGCTGTCCCTCATTGAATCTCAACATCAGTCTTACATAGCTATGATAAGAAGTTTGGAAATGATCTTTCAGTGGGAGCAATGGGTTACCATTGAGGGTTCTGGGCCACAATGCAAGAAACACTGCATTGTCAAATGCATGTCAACCCTACAGCAATGGGGCCCTGGACCATTAATTTGAATCTTGCAAGGGATTGATACATCAACAGACAATACATTCTCTCAATTGTCCCATCTTCTTGTAAATATCATACAGTCTTACCATCATTAAGTTGTATGCATGTGATTACAAATAGATTGTTAGGAAGAATGGGGTGGGGGGTGGGGAGGGGGGATGTTGTTCTTGCACCTGCACTTCACAACCAAATTAACGTATACTTGACATGTTTCACAACCTCAATGACCCTTACTGTGCCATATGAGCAAATGAGCACATTCACTACAGTGGGTTCCTTTGCTGATTGGTACAGATATCAAGAAACTAATACTGTAAAATTGGATATTTTTGTGCGACTAATTTTTCGTGCTCGGCAGGGTAAGAAGAGTTCTGCGTGTTTTCAATTCCGCGAAATCAAGACATCAACTACTGGAACCTATGGCAAGCAAAAATATTCGCGTGCTTTTATTTTTGCGCTACTTTCGGGTTGCGCGAAATGTGCGAAAATTTCCACTTTTACAGTAGTCAATAAATAGAGATATTACCCAGCCCCTATCATATCAGCATGATCCTCTTGTAGGACTGAAACATTGTCACATCTGAGTAGGCTGTCTACCTTGGTAATGCTACAGAAGTTCTAGACGAATTGAACCAAATACTGGACCAGGTGAAGATGCTTCCGAAGTTACAGCTATGTATGCCACGGCATGAAAGTGTCGCACTATAAGATAACGATTTATTGGGACCACTTAAAGGGAAGCAGTCCTGAGATTTTCACTGTACTGATAATTAAGAAGAGTAAAATATATAACCTTTCACCAATTTATACGCGTGGACATCAAAAATTGTCTCCGTACGCGATTTTTAAAAGATTATTCCTGCAAGCGATCGTGTAAGAGCCTGCCAAAAGGTGCAACGTCATTGATGCCCTACTCTCAAGTTGACAGCCGTGCCTCAGAAAACCAATTTAAGTGTTCAAAATGATCATATCTGATTTTTTCATAAAATGTGACAATATGTGGTTTTATTATTTCAAACAAAATATTTCAAGCTTATTTATATATACAATTAATATAAAAATAAATAGTAAACATATATTTATAAATAACTAGGGATGACGAGCAGAACACCGCTGGAAAGAGTTGTGCATTGATGACGTATGACTCTCCGCCAAGACTTGCTCATTTGCAGAGTCACACTTTTTTAACCGAAATGTACGAGCATATTTGGTGATTTGAAAGTTTGTTTTTGATGAAAGTAGTTCATTGGAGGTACCAACAACAACATATTTTTTTAAATTTCGTGAGGACTGTGTCCCTTTAAAGAGACTGTACAGTACTGGGTGAGGTGAGGATTCAGCTTGTAATATTTTGCGAGATATTTAAAAACCACTCTGTGAAATGTGAAAAACATACAATTCTAAGGGGAATAAAATGTTTGTTTGATGAAAACAGGTTTTGAAATGGCTGAGATATCCAAAAACGAGGTAAAACAAAGAGATCCTAATCAAAGCTGTGGCCTGTCAATTTTATCAGGATCATTTTTTTTGTGGATATCTCAGCAATTTCAAGAACAATTTTCATCAAATAAACGTTGAATCCTTCTTGGAAATACATGCTCTTTCATATTTCATAAGAGCTTTCTCATTATCTCACCAAAAAAATGTTATAAACCTGAAGATAAGTCTCAACCAAAACTATACATTCCCTTTTCTTGGGGTGCACATATGAAGCAAACTTACTTCTGTGTGGGTCTTGGTAAGATTCCACCTGTCTGACACAACCTCCAACTTCCTTCTGGTGGACCAGAGGTGATGGTTTGGGGGCGGAAACCCCACCTTCCAAAGTCCCCACATCCAAGACATGAGCATCTGATTGGGCAAAAAGTCATTGTCATGGAAACATACCAGTAGAAGCACGCAGTCTCATCAGCATGAATCAATACACAGTATGATAATGCTGAGGAGTATATTATTAGAGAAGCAGCCGAGACCGAAACTCTCTTGCGTGAACATTCATCATGAAAGAACATAAAAAAAATAAATTATGCAATGCCAGAGTGCACATGCTACCACTACAGATGAATCATTCCTCCAATTTTTCAGAGAGTTTGATGTACTGGTTAGAGTGTGCTTGGATGGCTGGGCTAGTATGCACTTGTCAATTTGAACATTCTGTGCCTTTTGCTCTTTGCCCAATTACAAGAGTAAATGGCTCATTATATTGAGGTACAATAGAATAAACCATTCATACCTTTACAGATTAACTTTGCTTACTCTCATCTTAGTATGAATTACACAAAATGGTTAAGGCAGAAATTAATTTTATGCATTACTCAAGTTCAAGAAGGTAATAGTTTTGGAAAAAGATTTTTTTTAAATGCCACAGACATATTAATGGCGATTTGATCTCACTCCAGGCAATATATAAAAAAAAATGCTTGTCTTAGAAGTTGCACTTCCTGCTCAATGTACATGTATGTATTCTTGTTTTTGTTTTTCAAACATTTCTATAATGAGAAGACCACATAGCACACATCTGATAACATACAAAAATGTCTGAAAAACTGCCATTTGCAAATATATCAGCGTGTATGGTAATGACGACAAGATAACTTGGTTCACTTCATCGCGATGCAAGAGCATAGTATTTTTGTGTGCCAAACACTACCACAGCTTGTGGCACCTGTAAGACATGAAAGGATACTGACTCGGTCCAGCAGCTCTCCACTGGGGTAAAAGAGCAGACCACAGGGGTCTCCCGGTTCAGTGGTCATTGAAGAGAGGGTTGCATAGGACAGACATCCGCCATAGAGGGCGTCATTGCAGTACTGAAATGAAAACAATCATAAAGAAAGTGTAATTAAAGTGTCTCTCTCTTTTCATTTCACTGCTTGTTTTCATTGTTTGCTTGTTTTTATTTTTTTAAGGGGTAAACTGAGAGGGATGCGCATGTACATGTCGGCTATTACAGGACTGATGAAGATCTAGACAAGGAGGATATAGTGGCTAGTATGAGGGCACGACTGCTACTACCAGCAGACTTGAACCAGGGACCTCACTATTGAGATTCTGTGGTATTGTCCACAACGCCACAATTGCTCCTCATATGAACACACATGTTGATATATAAACTGAAATAATGTATTTCCAGTTTCTAAGAATCTAATTCAGGACAGTGCTTGGCATGCTACCCATGACAGAGAAGACCAGAAAACCCACTGCAAAATGAGCAGGTTTCACCTACAATGCAGGTATTCCTCTGACAAATCACAGCAGTGTTTGTGTAAAAATGTTATCAGTTTCATTTTTACGAGTTCATCTCACTCACATCGAAGCCAAGGAATGGGGGGTGGGGGGGGGGGGGGGGGGGGGGGAAACAATTGATGATGATGAAAAAGTGGGCACATTTTGATTACCATAAGGGACAGTTTAACCCTATTCTAACAGGGGGGGGGGGGGGGGGGGGGGTCAAATTGACCTCCCTCGACGTTTCACGCCATGATTTCGCAACGCGCAAAGATTTTGCCGCATCGTTTCAGGACTTTTTTCATTTAAGTCTCCCGCATATTTTGAGACCAAATTTGCGACGTCCGGGTACACCGTTTTGAAGTTACATAATGTTTTGCATATGCATATCAACCAAAAAACAGCTCAAATTCATGATATCGTGTGCAAATCCAATACAAAGTGTGTTTTTTGGTTGAATTGATATAAATTAGATTATTTCAACTTTTAACCATTGAAATTAATCAATTCTAGTGTAGATAAGCCTGAAAAAGTGCCTGCAACAAATTTTGGCAAAAAAACAATAGAAAACAAAAGGTCGAAAAAACAAGAAAATACATAAGAAATTAACAAAACAAAAAAAACAAAAGAAATTGATTTCGATTGTGTTATTTTTTTACACGAAAATTGTTTGATGTGTCTTGAGGAATTCTGACAAAAAAATTTAGCAATCCTCCAGTCTTTTTAATGGAGTTATAGGTGAAAATATGATTTCATGCACAAATTTGCATAATTAATCTATTAAAAATAGAAAGGCAATATTTTTCTATTGTATGACCATGTAATCTTGTAGTTGACATCCAGCTCTATCTTCAGACAAAATTTCGCGGCGATCGCGCGATCGGCGGCCGAGATCTGGGGGGGGGGGGTCAAATTGACCCCCCCTCAGTAAAAACTTGGTCTCAAATAGCCCAGTTAGAATAGGGTTAATGCCAAAAATATTACACTAAACCACAATATTTAATGTAAAAAAAAATGAATGTGCAAGCCCTGCAGAATGTTTTAGTTATGTCATTAATTCTACATAACATAGTTCACTCAGTCATTGAAAATGATTTGTATCCAAAAAGAATTTGGACAGATTAGTCTGGTCAAATATTGGTAACATACCATAGTCTCCACTTGAGAATTAAGTTCTTCGGTGAGCATGTGGCTGAGTAGTGTCCTGGGCACCCCGCAAGAGGTGATGCCGTCCAAAATCTCTGGCATGGTTTTCCCCGCCCTCTTGACCAATGCCTTGGACATGCCCTCCTGTGAAGGTCACAATGAAAAGTAGGATTCATCTTTTGCAAGATGACAACAACAATAGCCAGGGTGGTCCACAACTTGAAATTTTAGCATGTTGCAAGCTCAGAATCTGAGAATATTGCAGAAATTGAATATGCGCGGAGCGCACACGATGAGTACATAGTACGCAATATTTTGCTGCTTATCTCTCTTTGTGCTGCTTACATTCAATATTCTCTCTCATGTTTTGCACACAAATATCTAAAGTACCTGGTAGTTTGATGTTTCTTATGTTATGCACATGTTTTGCTCATTTTTGAATACTTTTACTTTGAGCTTGTTGCAAATTCTTAAGGATGTTGCATAGCATGTTGCTGGCTTTTTAGGATGTTGCACAAGAATTTTAGCATGTTGCAGCGACATGCTAAAACCCCTCGTGGACCACCCTGATAGCACAGTCAACCCTGCTTATTCTAGAAGTTAGCATCTGACTGTGCAACTGTTCATAGAGACAACTAAATTTGTTTGTTGAAATTTTGTGGAATGCTCTTTTAAATAGGTTCTTTATATCCCATCCTGCAGTGACTTCAAGAACTGTTGTAGCCTTCTCGTCTACCACTACCATCACCACCACCACCATCACCACCACCACCACCACCACACTACCACCTCCACTACCACCACCATCACCACTACTAATACTACCACCATAATGACTCTACCACCACCACTGCTACTACCACAACCACCACCACCACTATCACCACATCCACTACAACTACTACTACCACTTCTACCACCATCACTGTCACCCCCTCCACTACTCTGCCATCACCATTACTACTACTACTACGACCACCACTGCTACCACTACTACTACTACTACTCCTAATTTGAATAATACTGCAAGTGCCGTAGCAACTATATGTATCAACACTATCTATTGCTACTTATTAGCTACTCTAATGATACAGTGAAAGGAGTATCCACACTCATTACATACTATGACCCTACTAACAGGACTCTTGATACTCACCAGGGCAGCTACTGATACTTCTTTATGTGACAGGAAGTCAAGGAGAGTATTACACGTCTCTGGGGCAGCAGTGTAGCAATATTCTACCTGCAGAATAAAGAAAAAGAAACAATAACAGTCCCATCAAACTATTATTGATCAATACGAGATTTACATCTCTTTGAAATAGTATCACTGGGCAAACAAATAAAGAGACAAATAATGTGGAGAGCTTTCTAGACAGAAAAACTGACAGAGCACAGTGGAACAAAGCAGTTATAACAGCAAAGACAAAAAGGTGGAAAAGGGGTATCTATGAGAGCCTTACAGTGAAATTCAGTTGTATCTCTGGCTTGAAAAGGTCAATGCCAATATATTCTATAATGATAAATATAAAATAGTAACAATGATGACTTGATGATGATATTAATATGAATAAAATATTACTTCTATTGACAATAATAATAATAATATTAATAATAATATTGATAATAATAATAATAATAATAATAATAAGAAGAAGAAGAAGACAAAAAAGGAAGAAGAAGATGACGAAGTAGAAAAAGAAGAAGAATTAAGATGATAATATGTATTATTTTTATTGTTATTATTATTTACATTATCATTATCATCATTATTCCTAAGGCTCTTGTTTATTTTTGTGATCATCGTTGATCTGCTTTTAGATTTGTTGGGTTTTTACCTGCTCTTCAACATTGGTGACCAGAGTGTGAGTTGTGTGTGCTTTCCTGATGAAGTCAGGATATGACACTGCAGGGAGGGTTGGACCTGGAAGGGAAAAAAAAAGTTGCCAATATAGACGTTGTCTACAACATGCAAATATTAAAGGGAACCAATCAACAGATTTATAATAGTTCTTCAACTGAATTGCTTTTTATTCACTGCAAACCACAGTACAATTTGAAATCCACAACAGGCACAGGCTTGCTAAAATAGCATTGACCGTACTGCCCACTGGGGCACAAGTACATTTTGAGAACCACACATTGCACAGGCCTGTTAGGATAGTTGTAATTGCCTATCAATAAAAATGTGCCCTGAAGCGTATCTCTAGACCCCTACAAATACATACCGGTAATCTCCCAATACTCCAGTCCCTATAAAGATTGTACCTTCATTTGGTGGTAAGAAGGGCGTATTGTGTCCCTCTGGTTCCAGTCTAAGACACCCTGCATCCCTGTTCCCATACTGAAAGTGAATCTTCGGTCCACTATCGTCTGATGTGCTGCAGGAGTGGAAGCATCCAAAGGCATCAGGCAGCTCCACCCCCTGCTGTCTTGGCGGGATGACATCGGGGTAGTGGAATGCTGGAAAAGCCGACATAGTGCTATTTTTGTCCCTCTTCCGCTCTCATGGTGATCTCTTGTTGAAATTACTCCTCTATGGCTGGAATAAGACCTATAAACAACACTCTATACAGGCAAAAAAATAAAAAAATAAAAATAGGTCATGAGCACTATGCTCTTTGAGTATTGTAGCAGGAACAACCTCATCATGACATACAATTTTCTTTTAAAGGTCTAGAAATAGACAAAAACTCAGAGAAAATGAACACATGTGACATAATAGGGAGCTTTAGATTTTCGACGCGCGGACGTTCAAAGGGAAAAAAACATGTTCTGAGCGTGCGCAGAAGCACTGGTCAAGTTGACGCAAGCTTCTGCGCACGCTCAGAACATGTTTTTTTCCCTCTGAACGTCCGCGCGTCTAAAATCTAAAGCTCCCTAATGATAAATCATCTGCACATAGCAACAGAAAAACACAGAAAATAAAAGATGAAAGTGTTGTTGGATCTTTATTGATGACAACTCAAAAATCTAAACAATCACAGCATTAAAATACTTAGCACCAGCAGTTTACCCACGACCAATCAGTAACCAGGATAAGATCACTCCCTTGTTGCGAGGGGCGGAGTCTACAACATGCTCACTGACAGTAAATCCAAATCCTCGGAAGGAGTTTCTGTTCCATTGAAAGTCAGAAAATCATGGCCCAGATAAAACATTGATTTCTTGCATTTCCTTTGATCCTTTAAAATTTCAGTATGGGTAGATGATAGGCCAAACATTACATGTATGCTTACAAAACTATGCCCAAAACAGAAATTTGATGGTTTTGACCAATTTTGATGGTCTGACTTCAAAGTCTATTTTCTCTGCTCAGCCATTAGTGACTTTTGGATCCTTTTGTTGTGGTGGGTCACATTTGATAATGCATTTTCAAAAAGAATTTAACAAAAAACTTACCTAAACTATTTCTATACATAGCTTCCAATCAATGTGGGCTGGAGCTTCAGGGCATTTCATGAAACATTCTGTTGGACAAATTTACTCTCAGCCAATCAGATGTAAGGATTTTAGTAGAATGAAAGTTTGTCAAAAAAATATGTAACAAAATGCTTCATGGAATCCCCCCCCCCCCCCTTCCCTGGCCCCCTGGCAGTACTTTGTATTTAGATCCTTCTCATGATTCCTGGTTTTATACTTCAATTTGGATTTGTCTAAAGATTCTTCAATATCAGGATTTAAACAAATACTTTTTATTAGGATCTCTTTGTTTCACCTTGATTTTGGATAGATCTTGGCCATTTCAAAACCCGATTTTCATCAAATAAACTTTTGATACCCTTTTTACATGATTTAACGAGTTAGAATTGCATGCTCTTTGACATCTAATAGAGTTGTTTCTGAATGTCTCGCAAAACAGTCATTAAAACATAAAAGCTAAATCCTCACCTAAACCAGTGCTACAACGTCTAACAGTTAGTGTCAACCAGAACTGTACACACCCTTCTAGGGCTTCTACAGGCTTCAGGCCTTCAGTCTACTGAAAATTCTACGACGCATTTTCAAGTAACAAAGTCAAAGAGTTATGCAAAATGCCTAAAAATGCAAAAACTGTGTGCAACACAGTTTACTACATTTAACCTTACAACCAGCTTATTTTAGCCCGTTAAGACGCCGTGCGACATGACATTTGATTTCTGTACAGGGGAGCGAAATGGCCTAAACCAGCTAACGTTAGGGCTCAGCTCCACTCTGTGTAAATTGATAGACCAACTTAGTATTGCACACATGGGACTAGGCTAAACCCTAAGATCGTACCTTCGTGGTGACAGAGGAAGCGCCCCTAGACACTAACGTTAGTGTAGGTATGTCCAGATTATTGACGCATTTAATTGTATATGAATTGTGATCTTCAAAAGTAATGTAGTTAGCAAGCCATTAGAATTGAGAATATACAGGACATGATAACTGAACACAGATAATCCTTACCACAAACAACGCCAGTCAGTTGTCACATGCCCATGAACACCAGCTGGATCAGTTGGAAAACAAGCAGCAATTTCAAGACTGGCGCGCGCTGGCTATTGAAAAAAGTAGCTGTAATGGCGCAGTGCCAATTTGATGAAGACATAGAGACGATAATGAAGCCGTGCACCCTAAAAGTTTAGTCACTATAAAAATAGGCCTACCCACTGCCTTTTCGTAAGAACCTATCTGGACATCTCCTTGCATGATATACATTCCAACAGCAATTTATCAATCATACTTTCACCATCATATTCGATCACAGTCTTTGTCTGAAAGCTACGAGATGAGCATTCATTATGCCATTGGATTCGTTGCGTAAAAGCAGTTACAGATGTATGTTTTAGTTTTTTTTAATGATTCACACGATGGCAAAGTTATAATGCTAAGTGTGCTTTTTTGATAATATTTCATACATTTTTAAACCGCCTTTGCACTAACTATCGGATATTTAAAGAAAGATACATTTTTGAGGAATATTTGACTAAACTTGATTATTTGGAACGGTTAGCGTTATGTAGATTTAGATGTGGAAATCACAGATTACCTGTTGGGGAGAGACGTTATCTCCCTAATCAAGAAGTTAAATCCTGCACCTTGTGTAAAATGAATGATCCAGGTGACGAGTTTCATTTTTTGTTTAAATGTCCGTTCTTTGAAACAGATCGGAAAGTTTTAATTAAGACCTATTATGCTCGCCGACCGAATGTCTTGAAAATGAAGCAGCTTTTTAATTCTAAGAAGATAAGAGTTTAAAGAAATTGTTACGTTTCTGTCAGATCATAATGGCCAGATTTTGATGTCTCGTCATTACTTTCCTTTTACATTGTATAATATTGTAAGATACTACTGCCACTGTTTGCCAATAAGTACCGATTGTTTCACTTATTCGATCCTTTTGTTTGTTTGTTTTTTGTTAACTCTCGTTGTTTGCTTTATGAAGTTCATGATATGTACATAGTATATATTAGTATATGCTTTTTGTATTATCATCTTTATTTATGGCTTTGTTTTGCCATAAAACATTTACCTGTTTGTTATTCTTCCATGCCCCCCTGGCGGGGCCATTCAAGAATGAAATTCATTGTCATTGTCATTGTCATTGTCATTGTCATTGTCATTGTCATTGTCATTGTCATTGTCATTGTCATTGTCATTGTCATTGTCATTGTCATTGTCACATTGGTTTAAATATTGATGCTGGAAAAACATAACAACAGACATGAAGTTACAATTTACATAAGATTAGCAAACGCGGGATCACTATGGAAAGTGGAAAGCGGTATGCCCCTGGATAAACCAAGTTTGTCAAATTGTATAGCGGACGATATCAAATAAACTTTGAATTCCTCTAGAATTATATACTCTTTTATATCTCATAAGAGTTTTCTTATCTTAAAAAAAAATCATCATTAAAAAAAAAAGTTGGAAACCTGAAGCTTATTTCAATCGAAACTAGCTTTTGAGACAATCTTTCCCCTTGTGATAAAAGTACAACTCTATTTTATAGGGAAGCATAGAGTTTCAGTTTGAATAAATAATTAATGGTGTTGTAATACATTGGGAGGATTTGTTTTTTCTTGGGCAGGTTGGCTTTGTTACCGACAGTGTGTTGTTCTCTTTATAGGCCTAAAACAGGAAGTGGTTGAGACATATTTTCTTCTGGGATTGTGAAAAGGTGAAAGCATTGTGGCAGCAAGAATAGCATGTAAGTGAGAATAACTATCAGAATTGGAGGACATAGTATCACAAGTTAGAAATACATTAAGGTGGGTATGCAGGAAACACCGAGAACAAGATGCCAATTCAAGCAATGAGATGTTCATAGTTAAACACATTCAATATCAACCCGCACCACACTGATTTCTGAAATCTCCGCAGATTTGATACACAAGCCACCGGGTTCTCGTATGAAACGGGTTAACCAAAGTAAGGAGGAGTTGTTCAGTCAGTGGTTGGAGTACATAAACTGCATTTAGAATATAGCGGAGAGGTTAAGGAAATAGCTATACTATACTGAGGATGGTCAATAGAAATACACGTTGAAATTGAAGGTGTAAAAATTGGTCGATTTCCTTTTTTTCTCCCTCTCTTTCTCTTAACCCTGTCCATTTCCTTTTTCCCTTATCATTGTATCGCAGTCGGCGAAAATGAAAGACTGAACTAGGTGGTTTTGATTGTTGAAACAAATAGTGTGGCAATTATTGATAAAAAGTAGCAATAGATAAAGCTAAGTTTTATAATTAGGAGCGTGGGAGAATGAGTTTGTTGGTATAGGCCTCGCGTGAGGGTGTGTGTGTGTGTGTGTGTGTGTGTGTGTGTATGTGTATCTGTGTGTCTTGGGGTGGGTATAGTTTAGTCTGTGTATGTGTGTATGGGATGGTCCGCTGGTGAGGGGTTTGACTACATTATTTTTTTCTTTAGAATTGTTTTTTTTTCTTTTGCAGCATGATGAGTTATGTATTTTTTAAATCTCTTTGTTGAATGATGATCATTAATGGAGTTCTCATTTTCCTGTTTTAAAAAAAAATATTTAATGCGCTTATTCTAATTTATCGCATGAATCAAATTTCTACAGAAAAAACACGTTTGCATTGTGTAGGCCTGTACAGTGTGGCATATATTATATCAATTTTATATGTCTGCATTGTACATTCAGACAAATACGCATACAGGTATGTACATTAGCCATGTGAATGTAATCTTCATCAAGTTTGATGCATTCAATATTATCGCCATCGCTTCAATGTCATTGTTATCTTGGGATACAGGGACAGTATCAATCGTGTCAGTTTTTGCTTGCTTGTGTGTGTGTGTGTGTGTGTGTGTGTGTGTGTGTGTGGGTGTGTGTATGTGTGTGTTTTTTCCCTATGTCCTCATGAATTTATTCAATTGCTTTCATCTCAGTCCATTATCATCACACAGCTCAATTGCCCCAGACTAACTGCACAAAGAGATATAATTATACCTCGTCAAAATGGTAGTCATGGTATAACGATTAAAAAAACAACGAGAGAGAGGGGGAAAAAAACACCTGCTCTCAATCATGCCTGTGTCTTTCTTTGCGGGGCGGTTTACGATGCTGATGACGCTTGGTTTCAATAACTCTTCGCATTATTATTATGCTACACCCACTCACTATAGGCATTGCTTATGGATACAAGGACGGTGCATATGCATACAAGGACGGTGCCACTTGTAAATCTACTGATGATCATGATGATATTAAAAAATACCTCCCTGCGGTATGCTATGCACAGTGCGGACCACATGAAACTGTCCTATAGACCATGCCAATCAGGTTCCTCTCTCTCTCTGTTTCTCACACTTTCAAACACACACACACACACGCACGCACACACACACACACACACACACACGAGCGCGCACGTATAGTATGATACTGCATTATGTGTGTATATGTACAATGACAATGTATTTTGGAACAACATATCGTTTTGTTTTTGTTTTTGTGTTTTTATACCGTTATTGTCAAGGCTCCTGAACAAGTACAATACTTTGTAATCTATTCAAAAAAGAAATGTGTTACCATTTTTTTTTGTGGAGCAACAGACCTACGTGGCATCTTAACATTAGATATATGTATGAATGTATATAGCTATTATAGTATACACACACATATTATTATATATATGTGAGGGTCACAGTAATATCAGCACTCACCCCCCCCCCCCCCCTTTACCTGTGATGATTACACTCGCTTGTTATATTATGTACATGTAGTATATGTATGTTTATATATTTGATTCTCTATCCACACATATTTATATGCAATATATATCACAGTCCTCTAGTTGGATGGTAGAGGTACATACACGGCGGTGTAAGGTCAGAAGGTGATTTACATAATCATGGGGAACACCCCCCCCCCCCATAAGTGGAATCTCCCTGTGAGGGGTAAAGCGTGTCCTAAAGTTATTCACAAGGGGCACCTCCTTTGATCATTCTTGAGAAGGCGTCCAAGCAGGCAACGTCACTTTAATCAACCTGCTCCTGTGGCTGTAGCATAGTCCAGTCCCTCATCCTTTGTACAAAGAAGACACCAAGACTTCTGTCAAGTGGATGGACCCCAGCGCACTGCACATGCTGTAATGTCAGAGCTTCTGTGGGAAAGGGACACGGACTTGCTGTATTCCGCGTCGGACAGTGTTGCGTTGAGTTCCGTTGTTTAAGTTTGCTTTTAACTTTCGTTATTCGTTGCTTGTTGCGTTGCATTTTGTTATTTTTAAATGTTGCTCTGTTATCAGCCACTTTTAACCGTTTGCTTTAGATCCGTTGGGTTACTTTTAAGAGCTGTTGTTGCATTGCCTCTTGTTGCTTTTAGTGTTGTTTTGTTATTAGTTTTTTTTTTTTTAAATTTGCTATAAGTTGCTTTTCGTTGTTTTAAACTCGTTTGTTTTGTGTTCAGTCTAATGTTACAATTTTGGCGTTATTTGAGTTTTGGCTTAGTTTGAAATACTGCAACAAAGTGAAGTAATAAAGACACCTTTTTTGTAACAGAAACAGAAAAAATATCTTTGAGCATTCCTTCTTCTCCCAGTCTTTATTAACTAGAACCAGGTGATTGATTTTGTCTAATTGAGTCCGAGTTATTGTAGGTCAACACTGACTGGACGTGTCCAGCCGGTCACATAATTTTGGTGCCGAAACCCGGGATTACTGAAAAGAAGGAAGCTCGCATAGACTTAAACTCTAAATTGATTAATAAGTTGATAAGGTTTAAAGAAATAGCAACGCAACACTGTCTAATTAGTCGTCAAGATGGCCTCTCCCATTCCACCGAGTGATGTGAGAACTCCAGCGGACGATCCCCGCAGCATGCCGAGAGCGACGTCGACGCCGGACCAGATGACTTCAGCTACGTGGCAGTACCAAGGCAAGCTGTAACCCCGCTTCAGATGGCAGGATTCGACCCCGTTCCAGAGCCGACGCAGAGACAGGACCAGTTCATTTCTCCGAGGCTCGTAGTGTCACATCAAGTCAAGGGTGTCAATGTCTTCACAGGTAAGGGGGGAATAAAAGTAGAGGATTGGGTGCGTGATATGAAGTATTTCATAGAATCTAAGGGCCCAATGCCACCACAAATGCAGTTCAATGAAATTGTTAGGCACAAAGGGGGAAGAGCGCGGGACCTCATTCTGAACTTGGAGCTCCGTGGTGACGAGGAGATGACGCCTGCGCTGGCTTTCCGAGAGCTTCTCGACGAGTAAGGGGACCGCGACTGGACGACGTCGCCCACGGCAAGCTTCTATGCCCGAACTCAGCAGGCCAGCGAAACTCCATCTGAGTACGCCGTCGCACTGGAGGCAAAGCTGAGGATCGCACGAGATAAGGGGGACCAAGCGGCGATGGTTGAAAAGCCCGTGCGGGACGCTATACTTACTACGCAATTCATGTTCGGTTTGAGGGACCAGAAGGTCAAGGCTCGTCTAGCCCCGATGAGGCCGAGAGAGATGACATTTCGAGAACTTAGGGCCTAGATGGGAGTTGCACGTAATCGAATCAGAGGAGCGTCTGACCTCGGCCCAGGTATACAGGCAAGATGTGAAGGAGGCGTCGAAGGATGCACAGACGATAGAGCAACTCACTAGGAGTATTCAAGAGCTGGCCGCCACACAGCATCAGCATATGGATATGTTCCATAGGGTAGTTGAAGACCAGCAGAGGAGGATTGCTGAATTCGAGAGTAAGTTGCAGCAACAATGGATTCCCCGAGGTGGCAGTCGGAGAGGGAGAGGAAGAGGTGGTGGGCAATCACAACATAGCAATGCTTGCTATACCTGTGGACAGCCTGGCCACTATTCACGGACTTGTCCCAATCGACAAAACTCGCAAAAGGGCTTCCGTGGACCTCAGCATCCTTTAAACTAGTTCGACCTGCAGACGAGGGGCAGTCTGTGGGTGCATTCAACAAACGTAGCCCTGGAAGAACTGGATCAAGCTACCAGACGCAGGTAACAACGGGGAATAACACTGGTGAGGAGGAGCTTGTGGTGTCCTGGACCCCTTCCTCAGATGTGAAACAAGCATTAGACATGCCAGTCGATACAGCAGCAGAGCAGACGAAGGATGACTCACCCTTGCATCAGGCGGCAGCCAGTCGCAACGTTAATGTCACACCTGCAGAGCAACAAGATGATGGCTCATCTACATTGTTAGCAGGCGTAGATGTGGAAGAGCTTGCACAGCTGCAGAGAGAGGACGTTATTATCAGCCGAGTCGTCGAGCTCCTTCAAGCCGGACAGAGACCAGCCTCACGTCAGTTGCGAAAGGAAGCAATCGTTGCTCGCTTGCTGCTTCGACAGTGGGATAGACTGCACGTGTGCGAGAATGGCGTACTGTGGTATAGTAGAGGAGATCGTAGACTACTCGTTCTGCCTAAAGGTCTGAGGAAGCTGGCTCTCCGTAGGGCACACGTTGAAATGGGTCATCTTGGACTTGACAAGACTTTGGCACTTATGCAAGACAGATTCTACTTACCTGGCATGAAGACGGTCGTCCAGCAGTACATCCAGAGGTGTCGAAGATGCACTGTCCGGAAGACGACGGAAGCAAAGTCCAAGGCCCCACTTCAACCCATCAAGTCAAGCAGACCACTTGAACTGGTATGTATCGATTTCCTTAGCTTAGAGACGTCACGGGGTGGAATAGAGAATGTCCTGGTGGTCACGGACCACTTTACTCGCCACGCCCAAGCTTTTCCTACTAGAGACCAGTCTGCTCAAACAGTGGCTAAGACTTTGTGGAGCAGGTACATAGTTCACTATGGCATACCTGAACGCATCCATAGTGATCAAGGCAGGTGTTTTGAGGCAGCTCTAGTACGCGAGTTATGTGAACTACTTCACATACAAAAGAGCAGGACAACGTCGTATCACCCACAGGGGAATGGAATGACCGAACGTTTCAATGGTACACTCCTTAATATGCTAGGAACACTGGAGCCATCGCAGAAGCCGAACTGGAAGGACCACGTTGAGTCTCTCACCCACGCATATAATTGCACCAAACACGCATCAACAGGGTTTTCCCCATTCTTTTTGATGTTTGGAAGAGAGCCACGTATCCCCCTTGACCTCATCGGCACACCTCCGGAAGATGACGACAAACCCATCTCCAACTACGTCGACGAGCTTCGCCTTACTCTCCAAGAGGCTTATCGAAATGCCCACGAAAATTCCGAAAGTGCTCGCGCCAAGCAGAAAGGCACGTATGACAGGAAAGCCAAGGATGCTCCCTTTGAACATGGAGATAAGGTACTCGTAGCACATAAGGCACTGATAGGTCGTCAAAAGCTGGCTGACAAATGGGGTGAGTCTCCTTACACTGTGATACGCAGGCTGCCAGACCAGGATGTCTACACTGTCAGAGAGGACAGTACAGGCAGAGAGCGGACTCTTCACAGGAATATGCTGACTGCGTGCACATTTTTGCCGGGTAGCAATGAAAGTGAAGACGATGCTGATGAAGACAGTACAGATGTATCGAGTGAAGAGGATGGCAGTATTGCTCGTGTGGACCCAAGTTCGAGTCATCCTCCAGGGAAGAAGCGCAGTGAAGTCGATGCAAATCGTCAGCGGCGCTCATCGAGAACACGACGATCTCCCCAAAGATATGGAGGCCCAACCTCTTCCCTCTTCGTGCAACAAATACGACCTCGACTAAATTCCATTTAAATGTTGTTTTTTATTTACATTGTTGGGGACAACAATGGTTTTAAACGGTGGCGAATGTGAGGGTCACAGTAATATCAGCACTCACCCCCCCCCCCTTTACCTGTGATGATTACACTCGCTTGTTATATTATGTACATGTAGTATATGTATGTTTATATATTTGATTCTCTATCCACACATATTTATATGCAATATATATCACAGTCCTCTAGTTGGATGGTAGAGGTACATACACGGCGGTGTAAGGTCAGAAGGTGATTTACATAATCATGGGGAACACCCCCCCCCCCCATAAGTGGAATCTCCCTGTGAGGGGTAAAGCGTGTCCTAAAGTTATTCACAAGGGGCACCTCCTTTGATCATTCTTGAGAAGGCGTCCAAGCAGGCAACGTCACTTTAATCAACCTGCTCCTGTGGCTGTAGCATAGTCCAGTCCCTCATCCTTTGTACAAAGAAGACACCAAGACTTCTGTCAAGTGGATGGACCCCAGCGCACTGCACATGCTGTAATGTCAGAGCTTCTGTGGGAAAGGGACACGGACAGTGTTGCGTTGAGTTCCGTTGTTTAAGTTTGCTTTTAACTTTCGTTATTCGTTGCTTGTTGCGTTGCATTTTGTTATTTTTAAATGTTGCTCTGTTATCAGCCACTTTTAACCGTTTGCTTTAGATCCGTTGGGTTACTTTTAAGAGCTGTTGTTGCATTGCCTCTTGTTGCTTTTAGTGTTGTTTTGTTATTAGTTTTTTTTTTTTTAATTTGCTATAAGTTGCTTTTCGTTGTTTTAAACTCGTTTGTTTTGTGTTCAGTCTAATGTTACAATTTTGGAGTTATTTGAGTTTTGGCTTAGTTTGAAATACTGCAACAAAGTGAAGTAATAAAGACACCTTTTTTTTGTAACAGAAACAGAAAAAATATCTTTGAGCATTCCTTCTTCTCCCAGTCTTTATTAAATAGAACCAGGTGATTGATTTTGTCTAATTGAGCCCGAGTTATTGTAGGTCAACACTGACTGGACGTGTCCAGCCGGTCACATATATAATATAATATAGATTGATATACTGTATATATGTATATATACATGCTACATAGTACCTATATATTATATTATTGTATGTAAGGGAACGTATCATGGTAAAAATGAAGCCAGGTAAAGAGCAATACCCAATAAATTAGGAAACTGGAAAATCCTTTATTCCCCTCATGAGATTCTGCATTTCAAATTTGTTTGAGATGAACTACAAGAAATGATAGTCACTGTAATACATTTACTCAAATGCTCACAAGCTCAGAATTTAGTTACATCGTACGTTAAAGAGAGATCACGCCCCCAGAATTAAGAAAAAAAACTGCACTAAAACAGTTTTATTTTTTGTTCTTGTTCTTAAATATAAATGGACATATGAATTAAGATTTCTTTTTAAAAAAAATGAGGAACGCTCAGAAACTTAATATATAGTACTGAGATGAATTAGGCCAAGATTTATTGCTATAATATCAGCTGTTGATTTTCATGAGAAATATATTTTGAACTCATACATTATTTCACTGAATTCTAATGGTGCATAATGATCTTTTCTCCAATACTTTTTACGAAGCCGCACAAACACGTTATTTGACGAGTAGCTTAAGGCCATTAAATCACGTACCGAATGACAATAGCAGTGTTCAAGTCCGTGATCAATAATGATTAACCAAACACATAAACGGAGAACACACACGCACACACACACACACACGCACACACACACACACACACACACACACACACACACACAAATAACACCTTTTCAGAGCAGATACCGACTTTCACGGATTCGTTCTTTGAACACGATGTCAATAGGGCGCTTTCAGAATCTCCCTGCGTAAATCATATTTCAATAATTATTATCACTTATAGCCTATGACAATTTTATAACAAGGGTACATTTTACCCTTAGTTATCTACAGTATTCGCACTGTATGATACACAATGTTTTCCAACTTCCTGTCTATAGTACCACCTTCTCGCAAACACATAAACGGATATGAGACATATCTGAGCTATCATCTACAAATTTAAAAGAAAACATACAAGCAAAAAATAGAATAGCAGCAATCTATAGGAACAAAGCAGAAAGGCAGAATGATGGAAATTGATAAAGAGAAAGGATACATGGACTGCATAAGCATGTACTTAAGTACTGAAAAGTTGGATATCGCAGTACTGTTTTCTCTGAACATAGTTAAAGGGGTATACTATAGAGATATGCCGATAGATAATATAGCGTGAAAGAGAAGTGAAAGGGGGGGGGGGGGGGTCTCATGGGAGAAAAGAGAGGACTGCGTATACATAGTGGTTGAAAATGCCTGATAAACTCCATTAACGTTTAACAACACACTTTTCTTACACTAACTGAAAAAAAGATGCACTAATCTATAGCTCGTGGAAATTGTAGAACGTATATGCCTTAAAAGCACCAACAACCTTACAATGGAGTCAACTCAATATTCTAACTACTTTGACAATCATACGTACATAACTCTTCATGAATTGTCCGTTATTTCCTTCAGATTATCTTTGACACTAACGTTTGCTATATAGCAAAAGACTTTAATGTCTGTTCGAAAAAAAAAATCACCTGAAAAATTAATAAGTGGTACATTTCTTCCTGCGATACACAAATATAGTTAAAATAGACTGGAACATAAATCGGTGAAATGCTGAATTTATCAACAAAGTCGATTTTTCTGCTTTTTCTCTTTGCGTCACTTCTTTTTTCTATGTCTTTTTCACGTTCGCGATGGTGTGCTATACGAATGGACGTGTACAACCTCTTTCGCCAAAAACAAAAACAAAAACAAAAAGTGTATTCTTCTGCACACGCAACCCCCTACACAGCGCTTGAGAACGAAAAAAAAAGCAAAACGAATACTCTTATAATCATTTCAGAGTACGTTACGAAGACACAGTATACCCTGCGCAAAAAAAAACAACAAAAAAACCCTTTATAAGCTTTAGACAACTTCCATTTGATAGGCAAGCTGCAAATACGGAACATTTACTAGGACAATACATATAAGTATGTATAAACGTAATGTTCGGGTAAATATGTAATTTGACAAATGCACACACATAAAAACACACACGCATACACACACATAATAAATATCACAATAGGTGTGTATGACTGTGTGTGTATTATGTCACATATAATTGACCTTATTTGCCAGGTAAAGGTACTTTGTCAATCAGTTGCGAGGTGGAATCGTGTCAAGGAATGAATAGACATAATCAGAAATAGTGGTACAAACTGGAGAAAATCTTTAGGGGAAAAACTCCCTGAGGGTCACCGAGGTCAGTGAGTGGTTAGAGGCCGAGAACTCTCATGAGAAATCGCGGTACTGGATGTAGGTGATTCCAAGAATGGCTACAATTATTGTCGTGATCAGTGTGATGATGCGATCCCTCGTAGAAACCGGCGCCGATTCATCGTGTGCGTGTCCTCCGTGCGTGTGCCCACCACTGCTGGCTGCCCCTTTGGGTGTCTGCCCCTCGCTGCTGGTTGTCCCTGCGGGTGTCTGCCCCTCGCTGCTGGTTGTCCCTTTGGATGTGAGCTCCTCACTCCCACCTGCCCCTTTCTGTGTCTGCCCCTCACTCCTGGCTGCCTTCCCTGGCTCTGCTGAAAGATAATATGAGATATCAAAGAGGGTTGTCTAGCAATCATACCTTAATGCATGGTAATCTGAGAATTCATTTCACAATTTTCTTCCCTTTTTTTGTCATAGTTTATCCGACAAATTTGTTCATACAACATGCTCCTTTCTACTACTTACTCTTGGATTAACGAAATGACAAAGGATTTACCCTTTCTGTGCCGATGAATATGATGTGCACAAATTTCACACACAAGCCTATGGAAAGTAAATGAATGTAGCATGCAAAGGGTTAAAGAATAGCTGGAGAGAGACACAGACAGACAGACAGACAGACAGACAGACAGTCAACGAGACAGACAGGTAGGTAAAGGGAGAAATACAATTGCACAAATTCAGAATGGATATACTCATAGATGGATTAATAGCGAGAGATATACAGTTTGATGGTTAGATTGATAGAAAAATAATTATGCAGTTTGATGGGTAGATAGCCAGAGAGATAATTATAAATACATGTATCATATGATTGGTGGATAGATAGATAAAACTATATCACGTTGCAGAAATTCTTATGATAACAACTTACCCGTTTTGGGCCTGTTTTCTCCTTGTGTCTTATCTGCAACAGCAACAGGTTGTTCCGTCTCTGGCTTGGGCAAATCTAGGTATAAACATGACATAAAAAGGCCACGTCAACACATAAATTATCATTATAAATAATCTGCATTACCTATAACACAACCACTTTTCAAATGAAATTTAGCTCGGCTCCAACTTCAAGTTGATAGAGCTAGCAAACATGTCGACCCGGCAGCGATGTATTTTTAAAGCGGATTGCAATCAAAATATATGTGGAATGTTAAAGTTTAAACTGCTACTCAAAATGAGTTTAAATTATAATAACGATATCTATATATTTTTTTTCCTTATCCTCCTTCGAGGGACTTTATTTCATTTCAAATATCTAAAAAGGTTCACAGAATCTATACAGAGAACAAAATATACGAACATAGAACAATAAATTGTCAAAATCATAATCATCACATGAATTTCGATTCCTCTGGAAATTACATACTTCAAATATATCCGAAATACTTCATAAGTGTGACATTACCTCAACATATTAATTTCCGCATCCACAGTTAATCAAATATCATTTATGTGATTCAACTTCTGCTCTAATTCATGAAGTTGCCTTTTCGTGAAATCAAGTAAGTTTTTTTTTACTAAAAATTTTAAATTCATATTGAGCTCTGTTCTAAAGTTAATCAATAATGCGTATACATTCGTTGCTTTTGCGGTATAATTGCTAAGTATATACAAACGAAAAATCGTGTATTGGGCAAAAACTAATATCAAATTTAACAACATCAAAGATTTATCTCTTACATCTATTCCTGTTAATATCATTCCAGGGGCGTCACCAGCTTTTTTTCAAGGGGGGTGCGTTTTGACACTAAATGTTTACGAGATTTTTTTGACAGACATTTGGAATATAGGAAGCTCTCAATCCCCAGACTTTTACTGTTTTTTTAGGGAAACCAAGCGGGGAAAGGGCACCGGCGTAGCTAGGATTTCATCTTGGGGGGGGGGGGGGGGGGGGGTTAGTATGCGAAGGAGCGAGCAAGGGTGGGGGGAGGGTGTGGAAGTGCCGGAGGGGTTGTATACCCCTATAAATGGATTATGGAATGACGGTGTGAAACGACAAATTACTGGCAGCGATATCAGGAGAATGGCATAACGACTACATGCGAGCGAGGGGAGCGAGCGAGCTTGAAAATTTTGACATTTTACAGTCCAAAAACTGCCGTTTGTAGCCATATTCTTTTGCTTTGTAAATTAAGGGGGGCGCACCGGGCGCAACTGCTGGCAATTACTGGCAGCAACATCAGGTGAACTGCATAGTAATTAAATGCGAGCGAGCAAAGAGAGCGAGTTCGGAAATTTTGACATTTTACAGTCCCAAAACTGCCATTTGGAGCCATATTTTTTCGCTTTGGAAATAAAGGAGGCGTGGGGGCGCAACGGGCGCAACTGCCGGTAATTACTGGTAGCAACATCAGGAGAATTGCATAACAATTAAATGCGATCGAGCGAGCGAGCGAGCTTGAAAATTTTGACATTTTACAGTCCAAAAACTGCCGTTTGTAGCCATATCTATTTGATTTGGAAATTAAGGGGGGCGCACCGGGCGCAACTGCTGGCAATTACTGGCAGCAACATCAGGTGAATGGCATAGCAATTAAATGCGAGCGAGCGAAGAGAGCGAGCTTGAATATTTTTGACATTATTTTTACAGTCCAAAAACTGCCATTTGGAGCCATATTTCTTCGCTTTGGAAATAAAGGAGGGGTGGGGCGTAACGGGGCGCAACTGTCGGTAATTACTGGCAGCAACATCAGGAGAATTGCATAACAATTAAGAGCGAGCGAGCTTGAAAATTTTGACATTTTACAGTCCAAAAACTGCCATTTGTAGCCACACTTTTTTTTTTTTTTTTTTTGCTTTGGAAATTAAGGGGGGGGGGGCGCACCGGGCGCAACTGCTGGCAATTTTACTGGCAGCAACATCAGGTGAATGGCATAACAATTAAATGCGAGCGAGCGAAGAGAGCGAGCTTGAAAATTTTGACATTTTACAGTCCAAAAACTGCCATTTGGAGCCATATTTTTTCGGGGGGGGGGGGGGTGGCGCACCGGGCGCAACTGCCGGCAATTACTGGCAGCAACATCAGGAGAATTGCGTAACAATTAAGATAATGCGAGCGAGCGAGCGAGCGAGCTTGAAAATGTTGACATTTTACAGTAAAAAACAAACAAACTGCCGTTTGTAGCTATATTTCTTCGCTTTAGAATTTAAGGGGGCGCATCGGGCGCAATTGCTGGCAAATACTGGCAGCAATATCAAGAGAGCATAATGATTACATTCGAGCGAGCGGAATGAGCGAGCTTGAAAATTTTGCATTTTACAGTCCAAAAACTGCCGTTTGTAGCTATATTTTTTCGCAGCAACATTAGAAAAATGGCATAAAGATTAAATGCGAGCGAGCGAAGAGAGCGAGCTTGAACATTTTACATTTTACAGTCCAAAAACTGCCGTTCTTAGCCATTTTCGCTTTGGAAATTAAGGGGGGGCGCACTGGGCGCAACTGCCGGCAATTACTGGCAGCAACATCAGAAGAATGACATAAAGATTAAATGCGAGCGAACGGAGCGAGCGAGCTTGAAAATTTTGACATTTTACAGTCCCCAAACTGCCGTTTGTAGCTACAGGTGTATATTTTTTCGCTTTGGAAATTAAGGGGGGGGGGGGGGGGCGCACCAGGCGCAACTGCCGGCAATTACTGGCAGCAACATCAGAAGAATGGCATAAAGATTAAATGCGAGTGAGTGAAGAGAGCGAGCTTGAAAATTTTACATTTTACAGTCCAAAAACTGCCGTTCTTATCCATATTTTTTCGCTTTGGAAATTAAAGGGGGGGGGGGGCGCACCGGGCGCAACTGCAGGCAATTACTGGCAGCAACATCAGTAGAATGGCATAAAGATTAAATGCGAGCGAACAGAGCGAGCGAGCTTGAAAATTTTGACATTTTACAGTCCCCAAACTGCCGTTTGTAGCTACAAGTATATTTTTTCGCTTTGGGTACACTGCGCACATCCTGCTTATATGCAGAATGCCAACCAGGAATCACAATCTTTTGTCGGGTCCGGGCTTTTTGAACAATGTTTCACACTATATACCTATTTAATTATGGTTAAAAGAAATCATAGAAAGATATCTTATTTCTGGATCACCCTTTCATTCAAAAGCAGTTTACTAACACTTGAACTACTATTTCGGGAAATCCTTCTTTTTTTTAACCAGCGGATTGGGAGGGGGCGCACCCCCCCCCCCCCTCTCCGTAGTTACGCCATTGCTTTTGGGTGAAATAATTGGACAGATTTCTTGAATTCTAACAAAAAAGCAAGAAAATCTTTTCATCGCGGGAATTATGATTATGTGGGGTGGGGCAAATGGTGCGCTTGCCTTCCAATATTTTCATGGGGGCAACATTTTTGTTTTCTTTCAAAAGCAAGAAAATCTTCTCATTTCGGGAATTATTAATTACGGGGGGGGGGGGCAATTAATATGCTTGCCCCTCCATTTTTTTTTTTTTTTTTTTTTTTAATGAGGCTAAGGCTCGCTCTTGGGCTGGCAATATGGATTGGTCAGAAGTAACGTACATAGACCCTACATACTTGTAAGTAGCACACGTACATGCAAACGTGAATAAGTGCTCCGTATCGTACGGATGTACAGTACGGTCGATAAATAGTAAACACTGTAGAATACCAATAGATATGTATAAAATCAGTGCTGCCAGAACCAGGGGTGCGAATTGTTTTTGCCAACGAGTTGTGCGTGTGTGTGTGTGTGTGTGTGTGTGTGTGTGTGTGTCCCTGGTGCAAAATATATTAAAAAAAGTAGAAAAGAATAATTATTTAGCGTCCGACGTTGAGGTCGCTCGCAGACTGATTTTTTTTTTTTTTTTTTTTTTTTAAGGATCTGAAGGGGGGTGCGTTCGCACCCAACGCACCCCCCCTGGTGACGCCCATGCATTCGTTCATTTACAGTGATATCAATATGAAAATAAGCGCATATAAAATTTGATATTTTTTCCCAATATAACTTCGTATCTGGGCAATGTAACAAGACATGCCAAATCGATTCAACTTCGTTGCATTTCTTACAAATCATATCAGACATAATTCTCCATTTCACTAATTTTTTTTTAAATGGTAAAATTCTATGTAATAACTTAAAACTATATTTCTTTATTTTATTATTAAATAATTTTCCAAACTTGAAATCAAATAACACCTTCCAATCAAATTCTGGAGGTATATATAATGTCTTTGTCCAAAAGTATATTACACTTAGCTCGGATTTCTTTTCATCCAGCAGTAACGAATAAAACTGTTTTGTCTTTAAAACTATCAACTCAATTATATCTCCAGTATTTATTTGAAACAATTCTTTATTACACAAAACATCTCTGGTACATTGCCTTTTACACAAATAATCAAACCACACCTGTGGCAGTGCCTTTTTAATTCTTTCATATTGAAACAATATTAATAAAGAAGTCAAGTTCATTGTCTCATATATTTGTTCATGATTTTTCCATGAGTCATTTTCTATCAATTGTTTAACATAAATGATACCTTTTTCAATCCAGTATCTGTTAAATAAAACTTCATTCATATACTTGATGTTCGTATTATTCCAAATGATTTCATTTGATATATCAGTCACCTGCAATATATTTGTATAATGTGTTTTTGCCCATGTAGAAAGAAGATCAGAATAAAATACCGGTAATTTATATCTTTTACACAATAAAATCATATCTGTTGCTGAACAATTATAATGTAAACATAGATAAACCCCTCCGATTCTATTTAACCAAAATTTACATATATATTTCCAGGATTTATCACTAGTATCTAATAATTTCGGCAACCAAGAAAGCCTAAGTGAATTCATTTTTGCATCTAAATCAATCATTCCTAACCCACCTTGTAAAACACCATTCATTACAACCGCTCTTTTAACTTTATCTCTTTTAGAATTCCACAGAAATGAAAATAATATCTTATTCAACTGTTTTACATATTTCTGAGGAATTCTATAACAAGTTGAAAGATAAATCAACTGAGATACAAGTAAAGATTTAATAATAACTACTTTCCCATAATACGTTAAATTTCTCATTCTCCACATTGTTATTATTCGCTGAATTTTTTCAATTTTTACTAACCAATTCAAACAATTAAATTCATTTTCTGTCTGACACAAGACAACACCAAGATATGTAACCGGCTCTTCTGTCCATTCTAAATTTTCTTAACAATTTACTTCATTAATATCAATATTCAATGGTAATATTTTTGTTTTTTGAAAATTTAACTTTAACCCCGCATATTCACCAAAAACTAATACCTCTTTCATTGCAATATTACCCAACTCTACCGAGTCAACAATTAATGTAGCATCATCAGCTAACTGTGAAATACGTATATCATAAACATCATAAGACGAATCATCATAAACTGGTATACTAATACCGTGTATATTCATATTAGAACGTATACGTGTTGCCATTACCTCAACTATTAAAACAAATAATAACGCTGATAGGGGACAACCCCGTCTTATACCCCTTTTGATTTTGAATGTACATTTGTAACCCATCCATTATTAATAACCTTTGCCATTACATCCGTATATAAAACCTCTATCCATTTAATAAATGATTCCTTAAAATTAAACCTTCTTAAAACTTGCAAAAGAAACTTATGACTCACACAATCAAACGCTTTTTGAAAATCCAAAAAAAATAAGTATACCTTCCTTTTTAAATGCATGACAATAATCAATAATATCTTGAATCAATCTCAAATTGTCTACAGCTGAACGCCCTTTTATATAACCGGTCTGATCACAAAAAACTATTTTGTGAATCACTCTTTGTAATCGCTGAGACATAACTCGAACAATTATCTTATAATCTCTATTTAATAATGATATCGGTCTCCAATTATCTAAAATTCGTTTATCTCCTTTTTTGTTAAGTGTGAGGACTCCTTGCTTTTGACTTTCAGATAACTCCCCTTTAACATAAGCTTCGTTTAAACTCTCAACCAATAAATCTTTTATATCCATCCAGAAACATTTATAAAATTCAATACCTAACCCATCACACCCAGGTGCCTTGTTATTTGACATAGACATAACGGCTTGATAACATTCCTTTTCTGTAATCATTCCTTCACAACTATTTGCATCCAATTCATCTAACTCACTTAACCTTGTTCTTTTCAAATAAATATCTAATTCATTATCATCAACAATATTTGTATCAGAATATAATTTTTCATAATACTTCACCATACTTTTCAAAATTTCACTTTGACAAAATATTTTTTTACCATCTTCAATAACACAATCAATTTCTTTTTTAACTCCATTCATTTTTTCTCGCTTTAAAAAATATTTGGTTGACTTCTCGCCAAACTCCATCCACTTTTCTCTTGATCTTACATATGCACCTCTACATTTGTGCGTATATATCTCATCTAATTCTTTCTGAACATTTTTCATTTCTTGAATATCTTCACTTTTTCCATTGTTATCTACCATTTCACTTAAATCTGAAAATTTCTGTTGCAACTGTTTAATTCTCTCATTCAACAAATTTTGTTTACATTTTGAATATTTAATTGTCAATTCTCTAACTTTAATTTTAATTATTTCCCATCTCAATTGTGAATTTTCATTATAATACTCCATATTAACTTTCTTAATCACATTCTTAATATAATATTTAAACTCTTCATTTAGTAACAAAACATTATTCATTTTCCAATAACATTTACCCCGAGGGGTGCTTGAGACCCTCAACTTGAGCGATACTGCGTTGTGATCGCATTTGAGTGCTGGACGAATATCCGTACTAAGCACAAAATCACATATAGAAGAAGACACCAGCCAATAATCAAGGCGAGAATAAATACCTAAAGAAACTTGACGCCAGGTAAATTGTTTTTTATGGGGATACATCTTTCTCCAGACATCTATTAATTTGTTTACTTGAATAAATTTTTGAAAGGGTTGTAAAAGCTTGCGTTTTTGAGAAACGCCCCTAGTATCTATTTGAGGGTTTTGCGGTGTATTCCAATCTCCTCCACAAATAATCAAATCATTAACTTTCTTAATCTTATTGAACCATACCAATACATTTCTATAAAACATTTGTTTATCTCGTGGTTTTGTAGGAGCGTATATATTTATGAGTAAATAGAAACATTTTTGATAACCTAGCCGGAGAGCAATAAATCTTCCATCACCTTTATAATAAGTATTTATCACTTCTACAGGTAAGTTCTTTCGTAATAAAATTGAAACACCTCTGGCATGATTTGAACCATTACAAAAAAATATACGACCACTCCAGTCTTTAACCACTTGTTCTTCTATGTCTTTAGTCCAATATGTCTCTTGAAGACATGCAATATCAGTTTTCTGTGCATGAATCCATGTAAATATTTTCTTTCTCTTCATCTGATCACGCATTCCCCTTACGTTAAGGGAAACAAAATGAAATAAATTTACCTTTTCATTCCATTTTTTGCTTTTTCCTTTTCCATAAGTTGCAGTTGTTTCGTTTAGCGTTGTCTATTATTATGTTTCGCCATTGTGTTGTGTTCGAGTTTATGAACTATAATTACTTAAATACTTTCACATTCATCTTTTTTTACTTGTGTTGTTTCCTTTGTTTTTCCTTTTTGCAGCAGTCTTTCCATGTTTGCTTTTGACTGGCGTGGGTGTTTCAGGCGATAACGGAGACCTCTCTTCATCGCTAGAGCTCGAGTAAGAAGAAGAAAAATCCCCTTCCTCCTCGTCGTTGGTTGTGCTCTGTTTGCGGCGAAGATCATATCCCTGCTGGGCCGATGCATTGGTGGGATTTTTGCTTCGCAAGAAATCGGAGATTTCCACTTGGCGGGGTTGTTTCACGCGTGTGCTGGTTTCCCCTTGGGATGTACCTGCGTTGTTGCTTCGCGTGCGTGGAGCATTGTTCACTGATGATGCGTCATCTTCGGTCAACCGTGCAGAAGCTGTGTTACGTAATTCTTCATGGTGGGGAGTGCTCGCCGAGTCGTTCGTGAACTTGTCGGCTGGAAGCCCATTGTCTGCGTCTCGTTCCTGAGCAGCGTTGGTTGCCGGGCAACTGTGGCTGTAGTGCCCTGGTTGTTTACATGAGCGGCATTTGACAGGATTTTGGCACGTTGAAGCATGATGCCCCGAGTCGAGACATTTGGAACACACGGCTGTACTTTCATGCTTCTCTGGCTGACCAGCATGGAAAACTCTCGTACGAAAAGTATTGCCTATGGTCAAGAATCTAGGGAGGGGTTTGCTGGGGG
Organism: Diadema antillarum; assembly: GCF_040938485.1. Taxonomy (NCBI): domain Eukaryota; kingdom Metazoa; phylum Echinodermata; class Echinoidea; order Diadematoida; family Diadematidae; genus Diadema; species Diadema antillarum. Next base: position 1,892,771 of record NW_027271177.1, read on the forward strand.
GGGGGGGGGGGGGTCAATGTACACAATCCGATCACCGTTCAGGCAGGTTGTCAAGCGACCACCGACATAGTCTAGCTTCTGGACTCTTTTTACTCGTAGCAGTGATCGTGTACACGTCAAGCCGTATGAGGGCGTGACACCCGAGGATTGCGATACGCCGAGAACTGCGATACCCGAGAAAAAAGAGTCCAGTAAAATACTTTCGCCGGATCGAGCAGGGTCAAGAGTTCACGCTAGAGTGGTCATGAATATTCATGACTCGCAGTCAATCAGACAGTTTTACTAGTTAATGAGAATACCAGCTGATCGCACTCCCACTGGTAGTGTGTGGTAGTGCTGCCCACCTCCACTATACCAGGGAGGTGCTATAGCACCTCCCTGACTATACACTACAGCAATGTCCACCAAATAGAGGTTTTTGTTGTGAAGTTGAGCCCACTTCGACCGCCTGCTCATACTGCATTATGTAGGCCTATGCTTTCTTTATGCATGATGAGAGACAAGCTGCCAATTCCATGATTTCATGAAGTCATCATATAAAAGTTGTCACATAAAATCAAGGAAATTCCAAATACTCTCATAATTATGAAGCTATATTATGTATACAAGAGAAGTAAAGTCTGTGTGTCTTATGAGAGAGAAGTTTTTTTCATGAAACGTAGCCTCCATCCAAATAGGGGAGCTGTATATCTCCACAATTTTATAATACGATGAAAAAAAAATGTTTCATTGGACATTATAGGCTTATTGAAGATTACAGACTTTATTTTAGATTGATTCCTCCGAGAATAACAGAGTGACCTCCGTAAAAGGGTCAATCCCACTATATCCGCTAAACTAATGTGATCTTCATATACATGACTTTTGATCAATATTCAATTCAATTCATGCTTTATTTCATTTTTCGAAAAGAACATAAACATTTCACTTTCTTTGGTAACAGAGAATAAGGTTGCATAGTCAAAACAAAGTAAATTGAGAAAAATATAATCGAGGAACCTTGGGATAAGAAATACGTTGTAATGAAAATTGACTGAAGTGATAAAGACGATATAATACGTAAGACATCGAAAAATGGAGGGACCCACTAAAAAGACTATGCTTGTAGAATGTGGGCCCCTCAAGTAAAGAATGTCAATAGAAATTGAACTGATGCAAAAAGGGGAAGAAAGACTGGGAATAAAGTAAAAAAGAAAAAAGTCTGGAAGCCCACTAGGAAGATAGAGTATCAAACAGACATACATACTCAGGTGAGTAAACATAAAACGAAACTGGGACGACGAAACTAATAAAGGGGGACTCATAGACAAGATAGAACTGAAAGAATTATATAAGAATTAATAAGGGGTAGGGTATTAAAAAACATATTGTCGATCAGAGTAGCAGAGTGATCAGTGACACGCGTAGGTTTCGAAATAAGCGGAAGAAAAGAAGAGGACAAAAATGTTTGAAGAAACTCGTGTGCGGCAGTATCATTTTCCAACTTGAGTAAGTCAATATTGAAGTCGCCGAGGAAGAAACAATCCTTATTTTTAAAAACTGGGGATTTTATCAAATCTGAAAGGTAAGTTAAAAAAATCTTTGATATTGGAGTTTGGAGGTCTGTACATAATGCCGACCACAATATTCCTAATCCCTGGGATGTAAATTTCTAAAAATAATGATTCAACAATATTATCCATTCTGGAAAAAATTCAAATAGATTTAAGGGATCCCGTGCCACAGAAGTTATATTTTTGGTAAAGCAACTCTACCAAAGATAATTATTTAAAACCAGACCCCCCCCAAAAAAAAAATAAATAAATAAATGGTAATGATAATAAATAATAGTAATAACATCATTATCATTACAAAATATCCAACGTAGGAACCAGACTCAAATAGTCGATCGTGCCAAAATATATTTCTGTCTCTACAATCAGGCTTAAAGGACAAGTTCACCTTCATAGACATGTGGGTTGAGGGAATGCAGCAATATTAGTAGAACACATCAGTGAGAGTTTGAGCAAAATCGGACAATCCGTTAAAAAGTTATGAATTTTTGAAGTTTTTGCTCAGTTACGGCTGGATGAAAAGACTACTATAGCTTGTGATGTCACATGAGTACAACGATGTAAAGAAAGAATAAAGAAAATTCAACATATTTCTATTTTTCTCGCATAACAAAAGAACACTCGACTTCTCTCTTTCAGAGGCAGGGGGAATAATATTACCCTTAACATACGTCAGTAGCAAGTCGAAGAACTGTGCACTTTATTCAAAAAGTAAAGTTTTGTGAAATTCTCTTTTTATTTTCCTTATATAGTTGTACGCATGTGACATCATACACTGTAGAAGTCTTCTCTTCCAGCAGTGGCTGCGCAGATACTTAAAATATTCGTAACTTTTGAACGGATTGTCCAATTTTCCTCAAACTTTCACTGGTGTGTTCTACTAATATTGCTGCATTATCTTAATCCTTATGTATTTATGAAGGTGGACTTGTCCTTTAAGCCTGATTGTAGATAGGAATTAAAAAAAATTGTCATGGTCAACAAAGGCACGTGAAATTCATTGGATTGCGCCTGCGGGTATATAGGATAACGAAGAGGTTCGTGTTTTTGTTATTTTTTTTATATACTCAGTAGATCGAGTCAAATACAGACGGATTTCACTGACGAATTCCATAAGGTATTTCAAGATTCAACGAAACATACGTGATACCCTGCTATGAGATTTCTCCTCAAGGATTATGACAGCCTTATAGCTCAACTACAAGCAACTCCTCCCATATCTCACTATAGAACACATTAAAGTAACTTTATTATCTCATTTCCATGGAAAAAGTGCAGGTGGGAAACGTATACGTTACGAAAACTCACTCCCTGACCAACATAACTCGCAGGATTCATCCAATTATAAACTTATACAAACGCTCTGAGGGGATTTATTCATAGTAAGAACTTTCATAGTCAAACTATTTCATCTAAACGTAAAAGCAACATTGTTCCATGCGTCCTATTACCAAAACACTTGTGGCTTGTCTTTAAAACAGATTATGCTGAAAGTGCTATATTCGTGAGGAATATGGTGCTGGTTAAAATGGTGCGTTCTTCCAAACTGATAGGCTCTTTAATCAGAAAGCTATGCCTGTTATTCCGAAGGTTCATTTATTCGCAATAAACTATTGCTCACTATTTTTTTTTTTCTGATAATGAAATAATTTTCATTAGCCGAAACTTAAAAGATTTAAGGGTTTGTATATAGTTATGTACTTGTAAATAGCACACTTAACCATCACAACAATACCCGCTGTTATGTTCACATGGCATGTGCTGATACGTGGCGATAACAATATGCCAATTCTTTTAATTTTATTAATTGAATGGATTTTGAAGTAGGCCTACCGGTAACAGGAGTGTTACACGCATCTATTTTCCCTGAAAAGGTGTTAGTGCTAACCTATATAGCAGTAAAGCAAAACAGAGCAAAAGGAAACAAACTTGTAATGCTACACATTAAGCCGCGTTGATCGAAGGATGATAATACAGCATGACATTGTAATGATGAGAAGCAGAATGCTTCTCATCATTACAGCGACTCAAATTGTCTTATGACTTTGAAAGCGAACACTTCTTTTTAATGGGTGCTCATCAATGTGAATGCAGGAGGCCTACAGGTCATTCTCATTTATACACACACACCCCCCCCCCCCAAAAAAAAAAAAATGGGGGCAAAATTGAATAAGATACGACTAGCAAATTACCTCCCGCAAAACCATACTGTTGAAAAGACATGCATTTTACTTCTCTTTTTTTAATGGGAGTGGACTTTCTCTTGTCTGTATGGTTGAAGATCACCTATTGGAAAGCAATACCCGGAAGTAAATGGTTTAGCAAATATTTACACATCACAGATGATTTTTTTTTTTAATTTATTTATTGTCTTCTTTATAAAAGCAGGGTAGTCCCATTCAAGCCGCAAGGCCTGCTTTCCAAGGGAGCCCTGCTGGAACAAATCACATTTATGATACAATAAAATATATACATAATAATAATATACAAACACACACAATAATACATTTCATAAAAGTGGAGAGCCTCTGTAGATAGATAGAGCGAGAGAGGGGGGGGGGGAGGGGGGAGAGAAAGAGAGGGTGAGAAAGAAAGGTGACAGGAAGAATACATGTGTACAACTTTCAAAGAAACGAGAAATTAACTACTGCTGGTAATCACCTGGATGTTGCGGACATTGCGTTTAAAAAGGGGCAGTGAGGCGGAGGATTTAAAGGACAAGTCCACCTTCATATACATAAGGCTTGAGAGAATGCAGCAATATTAGTAGAACACATCAGTGAAAGTTTGAGGAAAATTGGACAATCCGTTCAAAAGTTACGAATATTTTAAGTATCTGTGCAGTCACTGCTGGAAGAGAAGACTACTACAGTGTATGATGTCACATGCGTACAACTATAAAGAAAATGAAAAGAGAATTTCACAAAACCTTACTTTTTGAGTAAAGTGCACATTTCTTCGACTTGCTACTGACATACGTTAAGGGTAATATTATTCCCCCTGCCTTCTGAAAGAGAGAAGTCGAGTGTTCTTTTGTTATGCGAGAAAAATGGAAATTTGTTGAATTTTCTTTATTCTTTCTTTATATCGTTGTACTCATGTGACATCACAAGCTATAGTAGTCTTTTCATTCTGCCGTGACTGAGCAGGAACTTCAAAAATTCATAACTTTTTAACGGATTGTCCGATTTTGCTCAAACTCTCTCTGATGTGTTCTACTAATATTGCTGCATTCACTAAACCCACATGTCTATGAAGGTGAACTTGTCCTTTAACAAACACGGGTAGAGAGTTATATAGCTTCGTTGCTGTGTATGAAAAAGACTGCTTTTTATACTCGGACTTGGGTTTAGCTAGATATAGTTGGTGCATGGAGACTGATCTCGTATAGAGTATGGATTAATTCGCTGAGGTGAAACTCGTCTTAGATATTCGGGAGCAAGGCCTTTCAAAATCTTGTACATAAATACATTATAATTATATTCCAGTCTATGTTTAACGGATTGTAATTTCAAAGAATCTAACATAATTTGAACAGGGGTATAATAGGGTGCATCTAACACTAAGATGATATAACTTTCGAGCCCAGCTATTAGTAAAATTGCATTTATATGCATTGAACATCAGCTGCGTGGATAGTATAAAAATTGATGATGCGCAGTGTGGGACACGATCGACATATTGCAATTTTGTCGTAACGGTAACGTTCATACTAGTATTATGTTTCATTGGAAATACCAGATATTTCTCCTTTAATCATGCTGTTAATGAACATCTTTAAAAATCGTCCAACAATGAAGGATTAAAAATCTAGGGCAGCTAGATAAACTTTATAGGAGACCATACCATGTTGTTATCATGTCGTGTTGTTCTGAGGGGTGAACCCCGTAGACTGTGGTATCATAAAGTTTAAATGAATAATTAATAAATCTATTTTGCACTATACGATATAAGCAAGTGTCTGATTTATATCTATGCCCTTCAGCATGGTGTTGTGGAGTTTGTCTGTTATATCAAGGAGGCTCTCTTGCCTTCTTGATGATTATAGCTAGTTTACCTCCTGATGGTTACATGGCATCATCTTTATAATGCAATGTGAATATCAGAATTGTATAATAATCGATCCGCTGGGATTGTTAAATGCTGAATAATTCTGGAGTCAGAAATTTCTCATTTCTGGTTACAGTTTGTTTTTCTGAAGGTTCATTTTCAGGGTTTATTATTACGATGGTTCAGTAATCCAAAACTAAATAAGGTTCGTTTAAAATACTAAAGGATTGGTCTTCCGAATGTTCGTTTGTATAGCTCCTAAAAGACATATAAAGAAAAAAAGTTTGCAATCCCGAAGGTTCGTTAATATAAAACGATATTGGTTAGTAATTCCGAATGTTTGGTTATAAGTATGCAATTTTTCCATATGTTGGATTTACGAACCTTGTTTCATATGTTTGTTTGTTTGATGTTTGTTTGTTTGTTTGTTTGTTTGTTTGTTTGTTTTTTGGGGTGGGGGTGGGGGCTATCAAACCTTCAAAATAATAAAGTTTCTCTGAAAACAATGCCTATTCAATTTTGGATACATAGCGTGTATAAGGTTTGCCACGTAATTTCTCCATCAAACATGTGATATCTTTATCTTCCTTTGGTAAATTAGGTCTGAAGAAAATACCAGCTTATTTTTTTAAAATCAAAACTGATAAAATACTATTCCTAAGCTTGTGAAGCTCAACGCGGGAAACCTTTTATGCTCGCGTAATCAAAGCGTGTTTTTGTATTCTAACCTGTTATATTTTATAACACATAAAGCTTTGATGGCTACATATTTTATCGATGAAATCACTTATCACTAGTGATTTCAGCGTCAGATCCCACACTCAGAAAGATTTGTGGATGTTTTTATTTGAAATTGCGTGGTATTTAGGTCCTATGCTGACAGTTTTACTATTGTGGTTGTGTTGTGAATTATTGTTCTCCAGATATAGAAATCCGATTGTAAACCTACTTAACGTTTATACTTGGCTAAAAAAAAAAGGGGGGGGGGATTCCAGAAGTTCAAGGCTTCATCTTATAGGATTGGCACACAAGTACAACATACAGTCGACTGCAGTCGTAGTATACCCAGTCAATTTGCATATAATATCAATTTGATATTTAGAATCAGTGCCTTCTTCAAAGTGTTTATGGATTCACTCGGACACAGAGCAGCCGACTGAAATACCTCTCTCTTACCAAATCCTGTTGCACTGCCACAAACAAGATCGCAAAATCAAGAACATTTCTAATTATGATACGAATAGTCATGGCTACTATTGGGCCCTATACTTTTGTACAAAGTTGAAAAAAAAATAGAGAGAAATCACTAGAGAGATAAACGATCGTAGATCGCCATTCGTTTTTAGCTCCATGGCCAAACTAAACACTTTATACTGGGTAAGGTACATAATTATGCAATGCATGCATGCAGTACTCCATCCGCCCATGGTGGGACCAGGGGGGTGGAAGAGAGACCAAGGACAGATCTGCAGGGTGTTGGGAGAAAGGTACTGAACTGTGTAATGCCTATAACGGTCGATGACTAGTCTAATCCAAATTCAGCAGTAAATTCAGCATTATGTGTTCGTATTAGGCCTACTATGAATAAAAAGGTACTGTGTCTTTTCTTCAGAAGAATTGAACACTCTGAAACCAATTTGTGACCTATATGAATCTACATGTCATTAATATAGATCACATACGAAGTCAGATAGACGCAAATTTCATTTACATTGGTTTGATAAACAGACTACTACCATACTCGGTGGGCGGGACCTGTCAGAGCGAATGATATATCGCGTTCAGTCAAAATCCGATCGGAAAGTCGTAAAACTGAAACTTTCTTCCCGGACCCTTTTTCGTTGGGCGCGCAGTCTCTCGAATATCGCAATCAGAAAGTTTGCGCCCTCTCTTGGCACCAAGGAAAAGGGGACGGAGCCCAGACTACCACCGACACGGAGCTGTTGACGTGTTATCTCTCCTCGAATCGTACACTTCAAGCTTTCGAGCTTGGACTTGGATGAGTTCATCCCCCACCGAAAGTGGTAGATCTTTGATGAGCACTCGTGTCATATGCTCATCTTTTGCTTTAGTGTAGGGATTCACATCATGAACGGCCACATTCACTCCATTGATACACAACCCATGCACAATGAGTTTCACTCGGTCTTCGTGTTCAGTTAGATATAGGCGCCACAGTGCACCAATTCTCTGAATACCAGCAATGTGCTCAGTTTTTATGGTTTTCATGAGAGAAATGTACAGATGCTCACCTGTCAGTGAGGTGTTAGAAGGCGGTATGTCTTTCGCTGACACGAAGACAGGCTTCGGGCTGTTACGTTCATACGTTGCGTTGGGTGCGGCCATTTTTGCGTATGTACACTCCATGCAGAAATGTCCAAATTGAAATCCAGAAATATCACTGAAATCACTTCCTTCCAAGACAATTTTATGGAATGTCTGCTACTACTATGCTGTTATAACGAAGTCTCTTCTCAAAGAAACCGAAAAAACGAAGATCTTTCAATCGAAAATTAGTTGAAAACTTGCAGTCAGTAAGGAAGCCAAACGTCCGTCGTAACGCGACCTATGACCCCTTTTCAAAGATCAACGATATCTATTAAGTATCACGTACGTCACATTGAACGATGTACCCAGCTCATGCTTTCAATTGACCTGTAGGCCTATATATACATTGTTCCACACCTATCTCCCGTCTCTACTCAATAAACTTTATATCATCCATCGCTCGCAGAGGGAAGATGAGAGAGTTGGAACATAACAGAGATGGTTTTAATGGGGAGGGGTGATGTGGATACTGAAATATCGATCATGGTTTTGTTTGATATTACGTAATCGATAGAAGTTGTGAGGCATCAGGCATTCTGATGTGCGTGTTGTTGCGACTGACATACTTGAGGCATTAAAGCAAACATAACTTCTTTATTCCAAAGAATGTTATCATGATCATCATTGACCAGTATACATCTGCAATGCGCCATTTCATCATCTTTCGTTAATTTCGCTCTGTTTATTCTCTTCAGTGTGCTATTCCAACGTGTCGCCGAGGAACTTGGCATCAGCGTGTCTCACTGTTTGAGCACTCAACTGGTGTTAAGAATATAATCCTCTCTTAATGTGGTGTCACAATAGTCGATGAGGCGTTGAAAGGCGGCAATCATAATTATATAACACTTGTAGGTTTTCTATCACAGGATATCAAAGGGTGTGTTTGGGGGTTTTGTTTTTGTGTATTTTGTTTTGTTTGCCAAAGTTCTGATTGCGAAGTACCAAGGGAGCACTTACCTGGCAAGTTTGGTTGCTGCAATCTGTGTAGTCTGTCCTGCAGAGCTTGGTCCTCAGGATGCACAGCGACGGCTGCCTGGATACCGTCCGTACAGTCTGTTGGATTATCCGTCGATGGCTCGGGAAACAATTCTGAGTAAGAGGTGAATCAATTAAACTAGCTTGTGTCTGTAACTTTGTTATAGATTATATTCATCATGTTATGTATAGAGTATTTGGACGAAAATTGAGCTAAGAGGGTCCTGAGATTATTATACCAACACAATCTTCATCAGATTCAAAATGATAAACATTGGCTTGGGACACAGGGCGATGGAAAAAAAGAGTGGTAAAGTAGGGAGCCAATCAGGTACGGAGGGGGAGGGGATTAAAGCGTTGGAGTGACGAAACAAAAGGGAAAGTAGGGTCAGTGATGAGTAAATGAAGAGGACTTAATTACGTTTGATAACTACATCGGTTCAGATGTTCCTGTCGTTGCCAATCGGTGACATTTTTTTTTTCATCATTAGAATTTGAAATAATTGATGATAATCAAATCGCAGCTGTCTTCGTCATGTTATTTTTGGTTCAACATTACGCATACACTTTATCCACCACATTTTTCTTGTCCGTAACGTATTTTCTTTATTGAATAGTCGCTATTGGTGTAAACCCTCCGATAAAGATAACCTGACCTGTCTTCATATCGAGGGATACCCACTATGCGCTCAAAAATCAAACAAAGTAAATACACTATACACTTACAAAATTAGCAAAGAGAAAGAGAACAAAGCGTTCATCAATGCAATGTATAATTAGATGATCGTGATTGAATGTGAAAATCATGGGTACTTTATGAGTAAAAAAAAATGTCACCGCAATTTGGCTTCCTCTACGACTTATAGGCTTACCATTGCCTAACACCTTTGCAGCCTTGGTGTAACCGTTTTTTAAAAGAATTTCATGGAGCTTCAATGCAAACTTTTCGCTGCTTCCATTGGCGTCCACCCACTTGTGCAGGAGGTCGAGTGAAGCAGCGCCTGGATTCTGAACCGCGCTGTGGCGGACGATCACGACCTGGATAGCGGTGTTTTCGAAACCAAGGACGGCGCCAAAGTCATGAAGTCCGGCCTGGTGAGTGCTGGCTACGCCAATTTGTTCGGACATTCGAAGAAGTACCAGGGAAGTCAGCACCTCTCTTTTCGGCATCTTTGTAGATTCGTATCCTATTAGACATCACATCAAGTACAGAAAGATTCTTTCAGTGAAAAGAGAAATCGAGGGTTTAAGGATCCGGATGAAGACAAGACTACGCAGTGAGCCAATTATAGTTACAATATGACTAAGGCAAGTTATATAGTTACAATATGACTCAACTGCATGTGACAACACATAGTGTAATGATAAGATAATGTCATAATCAACCTTTTCTGGCTGAAGGCTCAACGAAAAATGCTTTCAATGAAGAGTATGCTTAAATATATTTTTATAGAATGCTAATTGCGATTTTGTCTTTTGTAAGCAAACAAGAAAAAAACTAAATTGTATCTCTCGTTTTTGTGACAAACAAGAGCCACATACTATCTTTAAATTGTGCGTGATATATATATATATATATATATATATATATATATGAAATATTCTACATACATATATATATCTTAAAAATAGAAATCAGAATTGACCGATTAATCATCAGTTGGAGTCAATGGACTTATTAACTCTTGCTTCCCTGACATTATTGTACGAAGCTATTCGCGGTGGAACATGTAGACAAGTATAGGATTAAGTCACCAGGATGTGTGTGATTGCTGTCAGGAAATCTCACACAAAACTAATTTGTCAAGAATGATATGACATTAAGTAGCCTTAATGCGCCAGTATATCATGCTCTAGACATCATTAGTATATCATGCGCCATGGCTGAGAGTAGTTCTTTGCGTTGCAGTGTGAGTTCGAAGTCCACTTAGGCTTATACGTGAACCGAGTCCAAAGTCTTCATACCTAAACTGTGGTACTAGAAAATAACAGTCGATAACACTGGGCAACAATTTTTAACTTTTTGAATGTTGTCTTGATTTCTACAACTGATTCAGGGTATTTTTGTAGTGCTGAATCAGGAAATGGCATCCGTTTCTCTCCATCAGGTCAAGTTTTTGCGTTAACCCTTTGAATACTCAATTCTGTAATTCACATAGACTGTGTACAGGGACCACTCGGTTCAAGTGCATGGCCAACAGGTTAAATTGATTTGAAAAAAAAATAGATCTTGTGACAAAATCGATTACATTTGTGTGGTATTATCAGCTGATTTTTGTCACATATCACCCTAAATATATTTTTAAGAGAAAAAAATGTTTTTCCAACAACATATATTGATTACCTGATCTTAGAAACATCAAATACTGTAAACTGAATGGTAGGCATTGATAAAGGTAAGTATACGCGTAAATTGCATGTTGCTTCACCATTGTTCAAACTTCAGGGCTTGAACTTCCGTTTCTTCGAACTCCTGGAATGCTCAGCATCAGGGAGGTCTCTCTTCAGAGTCTAACATTAGTCAGCCATCATGACTGCGTCCCAGCGACCCTGATACCTGGTCTCCATCTCTTTCATGTCCTGATGGAATCTCTCTCCCTGCTCGTTACTCATTGAACCCAGGTTCTCAGGAAACCGGTCCATATGTGAAAGTAGGTAGTGCATCTTGATGCTCATGTTGCAACCAAGGTTTCTGAAAGCAGTCAGCATGTTGTTGACAAGTTCTGCGTAGTTTCTGGCTTTAATGTTGCCAAGAAAGTTCTTCACTACCAGAACAAATGCTTTCCAAGGTTCCAGTTCCACTTCATTCATTGAGTTTTCGAACTCTGGATCTCTGATGAGCTGACGGATCTGAGGACCATCAAAGATGCCAGCTTTATTTTTCTCCATGGACAATCCTGGAAAAGCCTGGCACAAGTAAGTGAAGCAGTTACCATTCTTGTCCAGAGCCTTGGTGAACTGCTTGATTAAGCCGAGCTTGATGTGCAGCGGTGGGAAGAGTATTCTGTCTCGGTCCACCAGAGGGTTGTTGATGACATTCCTTTCTTTGCAAGGCACCAATTCCTCTCGTACAGGCCAGTCCTTCTTCGTGTAATGCTGAGCACGGTCCCTACTATCCCACATGAACAGAAAACATGGGTACTTGGTGAAGCCACTCTGTCGTCCCAACAAAAAGTTCACCATCTTCAGGTCAACACAAATAAACCACTTATGCTAATCATAACCAATTTTCTCCAGCACATACTTCACCGCTTCATACTTCTCCTTCAGTGTAGTTGAGTGAGCGATGGAAGATTTCAAGGTTTTTATGACACTACAAACTGATCCCTTTTCGACATAATCACCCAGAACTATCGGACCCGAATACTTTTTATCATTAAAATAAACAGTTCCAGTCAAAACAATTAATCAAAATGGCATTTTACCCCCACCGACTTCTTCTAAAATGCTCCACACATGCGTTAATGTGAACAAAAACGTAAAAAACGACATGTGGCCGTAGCTCAAAAACTTGACCTGATTGAGCAAAACCAATGTGATTTTTGTATTCAGCGCATCAGGTTTACCCTAAATCAGCTGAAAAAACGCAGACAACAAATTTGTTGTTGACCAGTGTAATAATGAGCTTTTCACCAGTTCGTGCTCACGGTTATTGGCGTGTGATTTTTACAGGCTTCGCTCTAATGTGTATCCGAGTCCAGAGTTTCGTAAGACATGTGGGGCCAGACTGCTATATGTGCTTCAAGTTCTTTAAGCCACTTTATTCGCTTCTCCATTTTCCCGGGTTTCAATCATTTTAATAGCGCCGACGTATAATTATTATTCAATAAGTCATTCAGCGTGTTTAAAACTCCGCGGACACAGGATCAGTGGAACGGAGGCAAACATACTCTCTGACTATACTCTTGTATAACGTCACGAAATAACCTACCATCCATCAAACGACAAACACACTCATTTCTTCAAACTTACCTCGAAGGTGGCAGACATAAGGACCCAAACGGAGTATACGCATATACCTTGGGACAGGATAGTTTCAATATACGACGCCGTTCACAGCAAAGCCACAACAATGACAACACCCACGTCGTTTCCCTACACAATCGGCTCAGTGAGTGGGCTCCGTGGCACCACGGGGAATTCAATTCGTCACTCTCAGAGAAAATGCAGCCAGGCGGAACAACAATAAGCTGGCGACACGTAGCTCGTTTTGAGAGGCTCGCTATGATTCAAAATTACATGGCGTATAAATGGCATAGTGTGTCTGGTAATTAATCACTTTTAATCACTTTAGCCAAGTAAGCAGGAAGATGCATGGAAAGACGAAGAGGTATGTATTGTGGATTGACCAGGGACAGAGCACATAAATAAAAGTGCATTATCTCCATGTGTTTTCACAAATTATTATCATTAGGTTTTTGTAGCATCGGAATAGGCCAAGAGGACTATTCCCACTCAGTGTGTCTGTGGGGGCATCGTATAAGTCTAACCTCAAAGAAAATGGAGAGGGCAGACCTCCGCCAAGCAGCTAATTTCTACCCATTTTGCGATTTCTACCCAGCATCATCGTCCTGTGCTTGGTACCTGCAGGGAGGTGAGAGGAAAAGCCACCTGGTACCTGCATTATAAGATTCCCACTGTCTGTTATGTCCATACAGATATGGCAATATGCAAATTAGTGGGTTTTCCCCGCTACGTGTTTCTGGCTTTGGAGTTTCCCCCATTGTTTGCTCGACCAGACGCCGACTGGGCTGTTGAAAGTTACCCCACTGATGTCTGCTGTGTACAATGCAAAAGGCAAATTAGTGGGATTTACACACAGTCATGTTTCCCTCCACAGAGATGCTCCCGTTGTCTGCTGTGTAGTGCATGTTTGTACAGTACAGCAATATGCAAAATGAATTCCCACTGCGCAATAAAAATCTATTAACGGTCATCACCATGGTCATAGTGTACAAAAGAGAGATGGCGATGCTAGGTAATAAGGCAATTTAATGTGGAGTTATATAGGCCCTGCACATAAGCTGAAAATTGACCTACATTTCCCAATTATAAAGATTTCTTTAAAAAGGGAAAAAATCCTGGATCCAGAAGTATCCCGTATAAAGTTTGATAAACATCATGGAAGAAGATGATTCAGATCACTAGTAAAATTTAATCCTCTTCTTGTGTAAGTATGATCTTTTCCATGATATAATCCGTCCATAACTATTTGAGCTATTTTGCAAGAAAAAAAAGAGGAAACGAACAAACACATAAATAGACCATAACCGGGAAAACACGACATCCTTGGCGGAGGTATGACCTAATAAGCATTGCTGGCCGTCTGGTGTGTGCAATCACCAGACAACCTGTCTATAATAATAATAATGATAGTCAGTTCTTAGAAACGCATACATACCATAAGATAGTCTCTATGCGTGTACAAAATTAATGAAACAAAATCTATCACATATTTCTCTATTCAAACATGTAATCAACAATTGTCAAAAAGGTGAGTTTTTAACACAGATTTCAATTTATCAAAATCTGTAATGCATCTAACACTGAGAGGGAGATTATTCCATAATGAGGGTGCCATTTTTCCAAAAGACCTATTACCATATGTCTTAGATTTGACACTTATTTCAGAGAGGAATTTTTTTTTTTATTTTGAGCGCAGATTACGACCAGGATGATATGGCTTGATGAGTTCACTGAGATATGTAGGGGCATTTCCATGAAAACATTTGAATACAAGGGTCAAAATCTTAAACCTGATACGAGCTCTTATGGGCAACCAATGAAGACTACGGAGAATGGGAGTTATTATAGTGATCAAATTTCCTTTTGCGTGTCACAAGCCTTGCGGCTGAATTTTGTATCCGTTGGAGTCCTTTCAGGTGTGGTCTATAGACTTTCGCTTATTAGCCTTCCATTTTAAAGTGTATGTTATATATAGTTTGTAAATACTGCACCAACTAACTCCTAAAGTCTTTCGACAACTGAATTCACTCTTATCCAAAACAAAACTGTCAAAGTTTTCACTAAATAAACCCGAAACCTACATTAACTCATGTATCAAAGAGACAGTAGTTATCATCATTATTACCCTGACTGCCTGACATCTTCCAGTCAAAGTTAGATCATGCACCACGATTATTTTAGACACACACGCACACACACACACATATATAGGACTACACAATCACCATGCACCAACTGACAAACACATACCTTCACACACATCATGCAGCTCTTTTCAAATAGCTTAATTGTCAAGCACCTATGTACCTATCACTCTAACCTCTCCATTTACATTTCTCCCTTTTTACTTTCACTTGATTTTCTCTTATTGAGTGTAAATTTTATTTTCACATGAACTAAAAGCTCATCATTATACATTTTGCTTTTCCAGAGGTTATCGTTGAATTGAAACAACTGGTTTTGATGGCGGTCTCATGTATTTTTTTAGTTTTCATTTCCAAGAGATTAATCACACAATCACAAGAGACTTATTTTTATATTACTGCCCTAGGCATGTAACTATATTATTGTTTTCATCAAATCGCTTACTCTTGAATGTATTAGATATTGTATTGTATTCAGTGTTTGCATTTTATTATGTACAACATGTGTCATAGTGTAATATAAGATTCCACTTGCGTTTGAAAAAAAAAAGAAATAAAAGTGCAGATTACATGAAGCAGTAAAACAAAACGGGAAGGATCGATACAGTGTCCGGATGATGTTCTATGTTCTGAGATACCGTAAGTCTTTGTACAGGTGCAATAAGAATAAGCAATAGACGGGTTACTGTGTTTCTGTTTGATTTTTATTTGTTGATTCCGAAGCCGTCGAAAGTGATCTGTGAGTTCGTTGAAACTCATCAAATGGATAGTAAGGTACCAAGACTACTATATCATGTAGATTCGGCGAGTACAGAAACATCGACATTAATTTTGTAATGAATCAGTGAAGTTAGAGGAAAATTATACAATCCATTAAAATGTCTAATTTCCATGTGTCATCATTTCTAGATAAGGTGGTTGTAGCTGCTGGTAATTTAATTTATTGAATTTCTTGTTATCACTATCTCTATTATCGTGACTTGTACGCATTGTTTTAGCCTTACCAGCCAGAAATCATGGAAATGAGGGGGTATGGATTAAAGGGACTGTACAGTATATTGGTTGAGGTGGGGATTCATGTTTTGAACATTCCTAAGTGAGATAATAAGAAACCTCTTATGAAATATGAAAGAGCATGTAATTTTAAGAACGATTCAACGTTTCTTTGATGAAAACAGGTTTTCAAATGGCTGAGATATCCAAAAAGTGATGATAAAAGGCGACAGGCCACGCGTTTTATTAGGGTCTCTTTGTTTCACTTTGTTTTTGTGTGTGGATATCTCAGCCATTTCAAAACCGATTTTCATCAAATAAACTTTTGGTACCCCTTAGAATTACATGCTCTTTGACATCTCATAGAGTGGTTTCTGAATATCTCGCAAAACGTTAAAAGCTAAATCCTCACCTCAACCAGAACTGTACACACCCTTTAAGCCAACACTTAAAAACTTGGAACAGATTTTCCAAAATCCAAATACCTCAAAAGCCACTAATATTTCAGACTAATTTTACCGCATTAACTGAATGGAAACATAACTATCTAGGAGCATAATTCCCTTTGACTTCTTCCCTTATAAAAACGTAAACCATGTCTTAAAATATTCAGCTGATAGTCAGAATTTGAAAGGAATGTGTTTTATAGCCAGGAAGGGAAGCGGTAAGCGAAAAAGCACAACTTTGATGGAGGGGAATCACGACATACACCTTGTCATAGACGAACATGGTACACTGCTCCATACAAAGGTCCACAGGCAGGGACGAGAGAAAGTCACGCAGACGACCAGACGGCCGATGAGTGCCCCAGCTTTAGCGGACGATTGGAACACATATATAAATACTGCACTAGAGCAGTACTCTTGATTTGAAATAGGCGTTATTTGTTTATGTGTTGGTTATTTTTTGGCTCCTTTTACTACATATTATAATTTGTAGTGGCATTTTCAAAACTGCTAAAAGAAATACCCGCCGAGTTGAATTTGACTTGACATTTACATACTTGTGATCATCATATCTTTCGTGTCATAACAACCGACGATTAAATCACTAGTTTTCACCTTAATGAATCTATCGTCATTACAAGCGTGTTTACATGTACAAATCTAGGGGTTTTAGATCAACCTTAAATCCAAATACGTTTAAATAGTAATAAGCAAGGTAAAAATGTCACTCACAAAATAATATAGTTAATATAGTTTACGTTCTTCGTTAATTTTTCTCTCAAACTAAGTCATACAGAAATGATTCTTGTCAAGCTATTCTATGGGATGAAAGTAGTCAACAAAATACACCATAAATGCATGCAAACAAAATTACAAACACACACACACACACACACACGTATTATATATGTATATGTAAATGTATAATTATATGGGCCTAGGGCAATTAACCCCTGGGCAATTCCCCAGAACCCTGGCTTCCCCTGGCCCTAATCCTAACCCTAACCCAAACTCCTAACCCTAATCTTTACTCTAACCTTACCACTAACCAGTATTTAGCCGGGGGGTAATTGTCCTCTAGGGGTAACTGCCCGCATACGCTAAAAATAACTACCATTTACTCAACCTGGCTAATAAATTAAACTAAAGATGCTTTAATATCTATATAGTATATACTCACATCTGACTCTCATCATTAGAATATGAACACCCTAACAGTATGCATTATGGTGTCTGCCTGGTTTATGCTGTAAATGTGCAGTTGTTTGTATTTCATCTTCATTTATCCATGAATCAGTTGTAGTTCATGTTATTAACAGTAATGAATATTCCATCTTTCCTTACAAATGAATTGAAACCTGTTGACACAAAGCTTCCAGCTATAAAATGGTCATTTTGCCTGTGAACAAATCGATTTGTCCTGAACGAGAGATGCCTCTTTTTTTCTTCTCCCTTTTCTTCAATTTTGCTTTCGTTTTGATTTGCACCTATACTTCGAAGACGATGATGATGGTGATGATGATGGGAATCATCGTGTGTGTGCGCGCTGCGGATGTGTGTACTGAATTACTGCTGGGGGTTTTCTCTTGCTCTGCTGAAAAAAAATTGAGATTTTATAACAAAAGATTATTTAACAATCAGAGAATTGTACATGGTAAGGGCATGGATTTATTTCAACAAGGGGTAATGTAGAATCATAGAGCATTGGAAAAGGTAGGTACAGTCCTCACGTGACAATGCTTATCAGGATACGTTTCTTCATAATTCACTTCATATCATCTACACTCTATCAAAGGGATGCAGACATGCCACAGGAGTTCTTATGTGAAATTATTTGGAAGAGACAGATGTGTACACACACACATAAAGGGGGAGAAGAGAAAGATAGAAAACGACAGATTTATTGATTTAGAACACATTGTAAATATCTATTTTTGATCGACCGATAGACAGAGGTTGATAGACAAGCAGATAAACTAATACAAACTGATGTATCTTCATGGGCAAATGGGTAAATGAAATGATAAATAATACCTACTTTTTATTTGGCTTCTTTTTGCCCCCATCTGTGGATTTAGCAGCATCATTCTTCTGTGTTACAGCTATGAAAATAAAAATTGTGTCAGATATATAGGGTATTGTATTTGGATTAAGGTATGTATAAACAAAAATTCAAAGATAAATAGATCATACCCCTGCTGGAAAGAACGCAGCATCCCGCGGTGTGAAACACAGTGTGAACTCATCGTGAACACATTGTGAATCATGAAGTCACAGTGTGAAACAAAACATTACTATATGAACTCTGTGAATAACCACACCACGGTGTGAACTCATTTTCATACTGTTAAATTCGAGCGTTTTCAAATTGATAGTCGACTATGTAAACACATAATGATCTTTCCAGCAGGGACAACATAAAATGACAAACCGTTGTTGTTGTATTATTTCCGTATTCAGATAAGACATGATAATTATGCAGTCAGCAAGAAAAAAAAAATAGTATACAGTAAGAAGAATAGGGGGATTGGCCATTAAGCCATATTTTTGCAAAATACGACCATTCTTCCATATCATGCCATATATACAATACAAAATAATGCACTGTGTAAGCATCTACATAAAATATGAAAAACATACTCAATGAAAGCATTTACAGGCACAATAATAAGAGATAAGTATAGAAGAGAAGGGCAATGAAAATGAAATAAAATAAACCATGAAAAAGAAGGAATGCAATAAAGGAAAAAAGTCGGATGCTATGTTTGTTACATCATTGTGTCTAATTTCTTTTTTTTTACTACAGTACTCCATAAGCTAATCAGAGACTAGCGTTTGATAAGATCTTTAAATTGGTGCAGTACAAATTTCATACGATTCGGGTAATCAATTATATATTGATATTCCCCTGTTAAAAAAAAGAAGTCACTTTGCAATCATCAGAATTTGGCATTTTATGAAGATTACGATTCTGATTCGAACGAAGTGAATGACACAAATTCCTTCTAGAAATATTATCAGACATTTATATTCATGCAATACATTATAAATCATTATACTCGTATGGGTTTTTTTATAGTGGCATTCAACAGATTTCCAGACCAAAAATTTCATGAATATGCTGAGTAAAAAAAAAAAAAAGGATTTTCACAACCATACGGCCCGCTCTGTTCTGACAATTTCACGCTCATGAAAACTGCTTATTACTTTTCAAAGTTTGAAGGAACTTCACCTACGATTTTTGAAGGGCAGACAGAGAAGCTTGTGGAGCGGAATACCACGTTCCCGTAATCAAAGAAGAATAACGGATTTGTATATTAAATTCAAATTTGATTCGCTTTACAGAAAACCATTTAATCTACTGATTTTCTGACAGATTATGTATACATGAATATTTCATTTCAAATTAACGTCGGTATTTCCAAGACATTTCGTCGTTTTAACATTTTGACTTTAGGTATATGTCATTTTTACATCTAGTGTATTATGATATGTGTAGTATAGTGTAGAATATAGTGTAATATGATTGGTATAATATTTTATCTCAACTCAGCGTTGATTTAAATTCCAAGACATTTCGTCGTTTTAACATTTCGACTTTGGGTATATGTAATTTTTACATCTAGTGTATTACACTTTGAAAGCATAGTGGCGGTCTTTGAAAAGTTAATTTATTTGTTCTGTGACATCCATTGATCCAAAACTTGCATTTCTTTGTTTAAGATGGACTCCAGAGCTTTAACACCTTTCCATTTTTTTTTTAAACCTCACCTGTTTTTTGACCGAGATCATTCGGTTGTGTTGTCGGCACATCTATGAACATAAAAGATAGAATACAAAGATGGATTTGCAGATAGATTGAGGGATTGGTAGAGAGAGATCTATGGCTAAACAGATAAACCAATATAAACTGATTTATCGTCATGGACAAATAAAACGACGAACAATATACCTGTGTTTTTTTTTACCTTCTTGCACCTCAACTGTAGGTTGAACAGAATCATTCTCCTCTGTTGTTTGCACAGCTGTAGACGTAAAAGTATATAACTGCACGTAACAGTATTGTGTTGAAATCCTTAAACTTTGTGATGTATATAGTCGTAACCAAAGTTTGCAAAACAAAAAAATTATTTCTCCTCCGTCATTATCACATGGAATTTTTCTACACAACGTGTCTTTTTTTTTCAAAGTACTCGTTTTGAAGGAGTTAATGGAGAACTCATTTTCATTGCTGGTCAAAGCAACCAATGGATCCACTGTGAGAAAGAGAATATGGTCAGTCGGTGAATTGAAAAAGCTTTAAACAAAATATGTTGTTTTCGTAAACTGATATCTATATATATAATATGTTAACCCAATCGAATTTCCTTAACACTTAATGTATCCTCATTCACTCTTTAGGAGCAGACTCTCTTTTTGCTCCCATCCTCTCCTATGTATGTTCTTAGTTCTTGAAGTTATTTTAATTGTGTGTAGTGAGTCTTGTTTTGTTGTTCAATGTATTTTTCTGATATAGTCAACCGATGCCAGTTTTCTCACGTGAACTCTGAACTTAAAAAACTACATGAATATATTTCTCCTGCTAGTGATAACGAATATGTCTCTGATCAGTATTACTATTTAACCAAAGATTTTAACAGCGTTTTAAATTCCAAGTTGATTGAAAAAGAAAATAAATCTCCCCTTTTTTTGTATTCATTTTAATTGTAGGAGCATGTCTCGTAACTTTGATAACTTAAACTTATTTCTAACTTCAGTTGATATTGCACCAACTATAATAGGAACTTCTGAAACATGGCTGAATGTTAACTCACCTCTTGATATGTACAGGCTTGACAATTATTCTTTCTTTGCAAATAGTCGTAGATTTAAGAGGGGTGGTGGAGTTGGTTTGTATATTAAAAATGATGTTAAATTTGAACGAAGGACTGATTTGGATGTAAACAATAATTATATTGAAAGTATATTTTCTGAAATTGAAATGAATCATCGAAGAATTGTATTTAGAGTTGTGTATAGACCACCTAATCAATGTGTTGAAGATTTTATGAAAGTTTCAAGTGAAATATTACAAATTGTGCAAAATGAGAAAAAAAAATGTTTTATTTAATGGGTGATTTCAATATTAACCTTTTAAGAATAGACAAAGAGCAATACGTAAATGATATGTTGTTTGTTCATAATATGTTTCCTCTTATCAAATATCCTACAAGGATTACTCCAGACTCGGTTTCGTTAATTGACAATATATTTACAAATGATGATAGTGTGAATGTATCTTCATCGGGGCTTTTTTATGTGATGTAAGCGATAATTTTCCCATATATTGTATTTGTAATAAAATTTCTAATGTTTGTAAAGAAAAATGTTTTTATAAACGTGAAATCAGTGAGATGAATATAATTACATTTGCGCAGCATCTGAATAGTTTCCAATGGAATATCACATTTCTTAATGCCAATGATTGTTATAATGAATTCATAAATGTATTTTCAGATTATTATGATGTATATTTTCCTTTAAAACGTATTGATTTAAAGGTATGTAAAAGTAATAAAAGTACACCTTGGTTTAATGATGAAATTCGAAAGATTATAAAAAAGAAAAACCGTTTGTATAAGTTATATTTAAAAAATCCAACTGATTATAGAAAAAGCGTGTATAAGAAAATTAGATATAAAGTTGTTAATAAAATCAAGCAGGCAAAAAACTGTATTATAAGATTCAATTTCAAGCTGCACATGGTGACAGTAGTAAAACGTGGAAAGTTATTAATAGGGCTTTGGGAAAATATAAAAAGAAATCCTGTGTTGATAGGAGTATTGTTGATAATGAATTGATTTCAGATAAGAATATAATTCCTGATGTTTTTAATGAGTATTTTGATAATGTTGGTTATGAAACGTACGTTTGATGATGATAAGAAGTCACCTAATGTAAAATATAATAATTGAAAAAAAAATCATTTTTTAAACCAACATCTCCTGATGAAATTGTTGATATTGTGAAGAATTTTAAGAATGATACTAGCCCAGGTTCAGATGGAATTGCAATTTGTGTTTTGAAAAGAGTTATCAATTATATATGTGAACCTCTGTGTGCAATATTTAATAAGTGTTTAGATGCTGGTGTCTTCCCAGATAAACTGAAAATAGCACGTGTAATACCTGTTTTTAAAAAAAGGTTCACAAGAGATTTTAAGTAACTACCGCCCGATATCTGTTTTATCTCTTTTTTTCAAAGATTTTTGAGAAATGCATTTATGTTCGTTTATTATCCTTTAACAAAGAGTGCAATGTATTCACGTCTAACCAATATGGTTTTAGGGAGAGGCACTCCACTTCTCATGCTCTAATCAATTCTATTCAAAATGTGATGTGTGCAATAGAAAATGAGGAAATTTTAATCGGCATATTTTTGGATTTGAGCAAGGCTTTTGATAGTCTTGATCATGATATTTTACTTAGTAAGATGTATTTGTATGGTATAAGAGGAGTTGTTTTAAATTTGTTCCGCAGTTATTTATCCGACACAGTGCAATACAATGTATGTTGTTGTGGATGGTTTTCAATCTAAATCTAAAGAATTGAAGTGTGGAGTACCCCAAGGGTCAATCTTGGAACCTCTTTTTGTTCTTTTATATATGAATGACTTATGTAATGCGTCTGAGGTTTTTAGATATATATCATTTGCTGATGACACCAGTATTTTTATATCTCATAATGATCCCCAAGCATTACAAATGATAGTCAATAATGAGCTAAGTAAATTTTCTGAATGGTTACATATGTATAAATTATAAGTAAATACAAGTAAAACACACTTTATGACATTCACCTATAGAAATGTTGATGTCAAGGATATTAGTATACATTTAGGAGGATCTGAAATTAAGCATGAAGTGTCTTTGCAATTTTTAGGAATCACAATTGATAATAAATTGACTTGGAAAGATCACATAAATATTATATGCATCAAAATTGCAAAAAACATTGGGATACTTTTTCGACTTAACTTTTTACCCACTATTGTTCTTAAAATGATATATAATG
Source organism: Diadema antillarum (assembly GCF_040938485.1). Classification (NCBI taxonomy): domain Eukaryota; kingdom Metazoa; phylum Echinodermata; class Echinoidea; order Diadematoida; family Diadematidae; genus Diadema; species Diadema antillarum. Next base: position 1,916,278 of record NW_027271177.1, read on the forward strand.
CAATTATTGCACCCTTTTTTAATATGGTCTTTCTGATTGGGGTTGTGCTGCAAATATATACATGGACAGACTTTTTAAACTACAAAAACGTGCAATAAGGGTTATTAACCATTCAACTCATTTAGCTCACACTTCACCAATTTTTAATTCCCAAAAGATTTTAAAGTTGTATGACAGATATAAGTATATTTTAGGTAATCTTATGTTTTTATGGCATAGAAAGCTTTTACCCAATTCTCTGATGCATTATTTCACCTTAAATTGCAATATTCATTCATATTATACCAGAAAAGCTGAGAATTTTCACATGCCAAAAGTAAGAACATCTTTATTTCAGAAATCTGTGTTTTATCAAGGTCCGCTTATATGGAATTCAATACCAGATGATATTCGTAAAGTTACCTCTTTTAATGTATTCAAACGTAAACTTAAGGAGAATTTTATACAAAATTATCATTCCTAAGTTTTTGACATGCTTGGCTGGCATTACATGTATATCTAATGATTGTAATTCAATTTGTTCGTATTGTCTTCGTAATGTAAATATAGTGTATTGTGTACCATGCTGTATTGCTTTATGTTTTGTTCTTGCAACGGTATATCTGTTCATCTCATTTTCTTTTTAATAAATACGAAATAATTTACCACCAAGGCATTTTTTAAAATTGAGTTTCTGGGTCGGCCAGATTTTAAGGAAACTTAATTCCTCGTTGCCTTCAGCTTTATGTATTCCAAAGTTATGGTTTTTTTTCTATGCGTCTGTCATGATTGTTCATCAATGTCTTTCTCTGTTGTTTTTATGCTGACTAAATAAATTCAATTCAAATTCAAATTACCGGGTAGCATCTCTTTGATCAGTCTTTCCTCCAGAGCCTGGTCCTCCGGGTGCACAGCGGCAGCTGCCTGGTTACCATCCGCACAATCCTCGGGGTTATCCGTTGATGGCAGGGGAAACAACACTGCAAATGCGATGAAACAAATAACTAACGCTATTGGCTATTATCCGTCATTTCCATACGATATGAGGATCAACTTTATAGACTCAATCATCTGTTGTCGATATTGTTGTAACGTACGTACGCTTGCCTAAAATTAGGTCATATGATTCATTTGCAGTCACCTTCATTGTATATAGGCTGAGTTAAAAAAAAATGAAATTGCTGTTTACTTAGAAACTGTCCATGAACGAAATGTTATCATGCATGTTTTGAAAGAGTGTTTCATTCCGAATTGTTCGGTATTATTTCCGTGAGGCATGTGTTCAATCTTGGATGAGCAGGATTCTTTTTCTTTATCTAGTCCAAATATAGGTTAGTCCGATAAAAACGAGTAGAATCTTACGAGTTCAGCGGTAAAGATTTGACTGAAATTTGATGAAAAATAAAGAACTTATGATATTTTGAAGTTTTCCTAATTTCTGCAAAACAGTTTTTGTACAGTAGATATGAATATGCAAATGAGTGAGCTAATCATGTCATACCCTCACAATTTTCCATTAATCGTGTTCAAAAAAATGATGAAAAATCGATGTTTTTGTCATTGAAGTCTGAAACATGATATTATTCTTGGTTGAATAACTTACAGAATCGTAATCAGTCAGATAAATGAGGATTTGAGCCTCGGGCATAGGACCTAATTGCGTTTGAATAAAAGAATGGAAATTTACAAATTTAATGTACAAACTAATCGTAAGTCGGGAGGGAATGACGTGCTCACTTTGTTATTTTCATATTCATGTTGACTGTTCAAGAACTGTTCCCCCCCCCAAAAAAAAAAAAATAATAACGAAACTTCAAAATGTCATAACTTCCTTATTTTTCATCTGTTTTCGATCTAACATATCCATTGAACTCGTACTATTTTACTCTTTCTTATCAGACTAACTTAATTATGTTTTGACTGGATTTCCCCTTTAAATGTATCAGAAGCAAAGTTGCTCGCGCGCGCGCACACACACACACACACACACATTAAAATAACACACACGCAGGCGATGTATACAGTACATGCTGTATGTGCTGTATGTGTACGTTACGGTATACTTAGGTACCACGCGACACGTCGAGGCGATCCACAACATGGAACTTCGTAAAACCACGAACAAAGTGTTGGGTTTAGACAAAACTACACACGAACAAGGGCGTACCGAGGGGGGGGGGGGGGGGGGTGTTTTGGGTGTTCAAACACCCCCCTTTGCCAAAATGGGGGTGTTTGAGGTGTTCAAAAACCTCCCTTGGGCAAAAGGGAGGTGTTTGAGCTATTCAACACCCCTCTTCAGCAATGTTTAGATGTTGACAAATGAAACAAAAGCTGTCTTTACCGCTTTTATTTCCGTTTTGAATTCCGCCTTTCCTTTCTTTTGCGTTCATTTTCTCTCTCTCTCTCTCTCTGTCTCTTCCTTGTTTTAATGTTTGTGTGGATGATGATACATTATGGAGTTACAAAATATTATACGCACTAAAGAACTCGTGTACAGTACGTGTTAATACTACGTTACTGCACCGCGCGCGAAGCTGACGCGCAAACAGTAGACATTCCCGATCCCTGCTTTGCTTTCTGGCCGAATCGCGAAGATACATTGGGCATAATGTTCACCGTTTACCGGTATTATACCGTACGCGGTATACCGTAAATTGTGTATGATGCATAATATTATGTGTGTACAATGCATGCTGCGCTGCAGCCTATTATAGGCACATTGCATGCTAAGTTAGTAGTATCAACTACCAACAGTGGCGTATCGGGGGGGGGGGGGGGGCAAGAGGGGCACGTGAAAAAAAAACGAGAAAAAGAAGAAGAAAAAAAAAACCAACGAAGAAAAAGAAGAAAAAGAAGAAGAAGAAGAAGAAGAAAAAAAAAAAAACAACCCTCGCCCGGACGGGGGGAGGAGAATGGGGGGGGGGGGGGGGGGGGCAGAAAATCAAATCAAACAAGATTAAAACAAAACATGAATTCCATGTTTTGTAACGCTGAAATATAAAAATTTTCGGCTCGCTCGCTGCGCCCGCTCGCCAAGATTTATCAAAAAAAAAATAAGAAGAAAAAAAAATAAGAAGAACAAAACGTAATGATGACGTGGAAATATAAAAATTTCGGCTCACTCACTTGTAGTAATTTAGAGTATTTTTTCAAGTCCTTAGTTTGTTGGCATAAATCGTTATCTATGAAGCCGTCACTATATCTTGATTAGAATTGTAAGATTTAATAACCAAAAAATGACAAGAATTCCATGTTTTGTAAGGTGAAATACAAAAATTGTCGGATCGCTCGCTGCGCTCGCTCGCCAAAATTTATCAAAATTTATCAGATTTTATATAACCCTCAAAAAAAACCTTTTAAGTGCTCGAAAAAGCATATCAAGTGGACTTTTTTAAAGTCCCTACCGGGATGGGATTGGGGTTGAACACTGTTGGTATAAATCGTTATCTATAAGACCGTCACTATATCTTGATTAGAATTGTCATTCGAAGATTTAATAACCAAAAATGACAAGAATTCCATGTTTTGTAAGCTGAAATACAATAATTTTCGGCTCGCTCGCTGCACTCGCTCGCCAAAATTCTTCAATATCTATTACATTTAAATCACCCTCAAAAGATCCCTTCTAAGTGCTTGAAAGAGCATATCATGTGGACCTTTTTTTAAGTCCCTACCGGGATGGGGTTGGACACTGTTGGTATAAATCGTTATCTATAAGACCGTCACTATATTGATTAGAATTGTAATTCGAAGATTTAATAACCAAAAATGACAAGAATTCCATGTTATGTATAAAGCTGAAATATAAAAATTTTCGGCTCGCTCGCTGCGCTCGCTCGCCAAAATATATCAAAATTTAGGGTTGCCTATTACATTTAAATCACCCTCAAAAGACCCCTCTTAAGTGCTTCAAAAAGCATATCATGAGGACTTCTTTAAAGTCCCTACCGGGATGGGGTTGGGGTTGAACACTTTTTCAGAAATTAGGGGCGCAATTTTCGCGCTTGCCCCGGGCGCCGTTTTCCCTAGATACGCCACTGACAGTGGCGTAACTACGGGGGGCATGGGGGGCACGTGCCCCCCCCCCCCCCAATCCGCTGGTAAAAAAAAAGAAAAAAAAGGAAAAAAAAACCTACGAAAATGGTAATTCAAGGGTTAGTAAACTGCTTTTGAAATCGACATGAAAGGATGATCAAGAAAAAAAGATATTTTTCTAAGATTTCTTTTAACCATATAATTAAAGAGGTATAACATTGTTCAAAAAGTACGGAGACGACAAAAGATTGTGATTCAGCGTGATTCCTGGTTGGCATTTTGAATACAAGCAGGATGTGCGCAGTGTACTCAGAATATCGGAATGGCAAAAAGAGTCGCTGTCATGTTGCGCAATGTGATGTTTGATAGGTTGTACACATTTGCTATCAAAGCTTGATCATTGATTTTGCAGTGTTTCTTTACATACTAGTCTATATTAAAATGCCTTGCATTGCCAATAATAAGACTTGACCTTGGCTATTTCCTAACTTTTCCATCTATTTGAAACACACACACTCACAAACACAAACAAATTAGGGGATGCTCTATATAAAGTGCAGATTTTGGACATCCTTCTCCCGCTTGGTCACTTCGACGCCCCCTCGCTGGTCATACCTCCCCCAATCATGAACATAAACCGACACCCTTGACTACCTAGTGGTGGATCCAGGGGGCGCACCGGGCGCCCCCTCCCTCCAATGCGAAAAAAATATATACATGTATATAGCTACAAACGACAGTTTTTGGACGGTAAAATGTCAAAATTTTCAAGCTCGCTCGCTTCGCTCGCTCGCATTTAACCGTTATATGCCATTCTCCTGATGTTACTGCCAGTAATTGCCAGCAGCAGTTGCGCCCGATGCGCCCCCCCCCCCCGAATTTCCAAAGCGAAAAAATATAGCTACAAACGGCAGTTTTGGGACTGTAAAATGTCAAAATTTTCAAGCTCGCTCGCTTCGCTCGCTCGCATTTAATCGTTATGCAATTCTCCTGATGTTGCTGTCAGTAATTGCCAGGAGTTGCGCCCGGTGCGCCCCCTCCCCTTAATTTCTAAAGCGAAAAAATATAGCTACAAACGGCAGTTTGGGGACTGTAAAAATTAATGTCAAAATTTTTATTTAATCGTTATGCAATTCTCCTGATGTTGCTGTCATTAATTGCCAGCAGTTGCGCCCGGTGCGCCCCCTCCCCTTAATTTCTAAAGCGAAAAAAATATAGCTACAAACGGCAGTTTGGGGACTGTAAAATGTCAAAATTTTCAAGCTCTCTCGCTTCGCTCGCTCGCATTTAATCGTTATGCCATTCTCCTGATGTTACTGCCAGCAACTGCCAGCAGTTGCACCCGGTGCAACCCCCTTAATTTCCAAAGGAAATGTATATATATACATATATATATATACATATATATATATATATATATATATATATATATATAGCTACAAACGGCAGTTTGGGGACTGTAAAATGTCAAAATTTTCAAGCTCGCTCGCTCCACTCGCTCGCATTTAATTGTACAGTTATGCAATTCTGATGTTGCTTCCATGAGGTGCCCCCCCCCCCCCAATGTCTTGACCCACGGTACGCCACTGAACACCCCCCTCTTATACGCCTATGCACACGAATATCGGCTTTTAAACATTAAAACGCCCTTGGAAGTCACCTACCTTAGTGGAAAAGTCCAAATATTCCATTTATATTCCACAATATCCTCAAATACATCCAAAGGTCTGAAGAAATACGTCGTGTGGCAGGCAGCATGCATTATCAAGCTCTACATTAACAATAATTCAGCAGTATGTACAGATCACGTATAACGTTGCCAGGAATCGAGCTTCCACCTCCCTGGTGTTACCGTGTATCATGTGCTACGAGTGCACAAAGTAACTAGTAAACACAAAGATACTTTTGCATAACAACGAGAAATCATCAAATAGACGAGGTCGTCAATACATAAGAGCCTTGACATCAGACTTGATGATTTTAATGATTTCGCTATCGCTTTCTTGCATGATTACATTCATGTATTTGTCTTATGACATGAACGTCATGCATAATGTGCATTCTCTGGTTATGAATAAAGGGTATAAAAAAAAACTTTCCTTTCAATGACATATTCACTGATTGGCCAGAAAACTAGCAAGCAAACAAGTAAGAAATCATTGGCATTCACGACACACTACAGGACAGCATAACATTAAGAGTCAATTATGAGGCTTGTTCGCTGCACACCTACCATTACGTAGCACCTTCACCGCATCGCTGTACAAATCATGTTCGCTGAGAATATCGTAGAGTTTCTGCGCATGCTCCTGCCCCCTCCCGTTGGCGTCCACCCACTTGTGCAGAAGATCATGAGAAGCACCACCTGGGTTTCCAATCATGGCGTGATGAGCACACACGCCTTCGACGACGGGTTTCTTGAGATTCAGGTGGACGCCAAGTTGGGAAAAGTTTACGATCCCAATCTCTTCCGATATTTGGAGTACGATTTTGTCAGTCAGCACCTCTCTTTTCGCCATGTTTGTGGATTCACCCTATAGCACACTGTATCAAATGAATACAAATTTTTATTTCTTAGAAACTGTCAGATTGATGGGAGGGGGAATTGAGATCCACTGACCACACATGACAACTCTTTAACAAGTGAAAGTCGAGTGTGACCTGTTGGAAGATACCGCAATTTTCAATTTCAATTTATTTTCGTATTTCTCGATGGAAAATACATGGTATATAACAAAATATAATACAGAATGTCCAGCTTGGATATATACATGAAGAAATAGGAATACAAAAGTAATACATAACGGTCGATGTGTCATTTTCAATCAAAGTAAAAGATGCGAAGAGAAATACGATGGAACCTACTAAAAAGCAAAGCTTGTTGAGTGTAGGTCCCAACAAAAGCCTAGTAAGGGGAACAGGATGAGGAGCACGGGTACAATTAAGACCAAAAGTAATGATAAACAAAAGAGAATGACTATTACTCGGGGCTCAGAAGATTCTTCTCACATGCATGTATGTGTGTGATAAAATGAGAACAAGTAACCACATGCTGCACACTATAGCAGTTGCTCTCATAGCAGTTTAGACATGGGAGTGATAATGACGTGAATACTTAAGTACTATTAGGGTTTAAACATTCCGGCTTCCATAGACACGGGGAAAGATTTAAAAAATGGAGAACATGAATCAATTGCAATTCCTATATGTGATATACCAGCCAGCTGCAATGATGCATAAAAGAAAGGAAAGAAAGAAAGGAGGGGAAACTATGCGACACGACCAAGGTCTTACTAGAAGTGGAAGGAAAAACACCGATGGGAAGGAATTTGAGAGAGCATGCAACTAAAATGTATATGCATGAGTCTGTTCACATGGCAACAATCGAGTAGTATAACAGAGCAGCCATCAGCATAATAAAAAGGAATTTTAGTGCACTTGTGTGTTGTACCAATTTAATACATGCTGTCTGAGTTTACGCTTAAAGGATGATAATGACAAGCAGCTTTTAACCTCTGTTGGGAGATCATTCCAATATTTAGGACCTGTATACATAATTGTGTTTTTAGCGAAAACTGTTCGAGTTCGTGGAAGGTGATAAGCGTCACTCTGGCGAGTTGGATAGTGGTGGACAGAATTGTTTATGAACATCTGTAAAAAGACACCAGGAAGATCTTTTGAGGAAAGTTTATACATAAAATTACCTAAATTATAACCAAACAAATCTATCAGTTTTAAAATCTTATTTTTCTGAAATAAGGCGTTAGTGTGAGATAAATACCCAGCATGGTTAATAATTCTGATCGCTCGCTTTTGAAGAAGAAAAAGTGAATCCAGTAAGTATTTAGATGCGTTACCCCACGCAAGAATTCCATAATTAAGATATGGGAAAATCATGGTTGAATATACAATCTGCAAGATATGGTTGGGCAAAAAATGTTTCAGTTTGTTTAGGATTCCTGTATTTCGTGACAAAATTTTGCTTAAAAAATTAAAGTGAGTTTTCCAGGAAAGGTCACTATCGATGTAAAGTCCTAAGAACTTTGTACTATCTACTCGGGTTAGGATAATATCATTAATCTTAACATCATCAGGAACAACTTGCAAAGAATTGCTAAATAACATATAATGTGTTTTATCAACATTTAATGATAACTTGTTAGCGTAAATCCAGGACTGAACAGATTTCAATTCATTATTCATTATACTTACGAGGGTATTGGGATTGCGGTGAGATAGAAATAAATTTGTATCATCAGCGAAACAAATAAAAGAAAGAATCTGTGACGAACTTTGGAGATCGTTGATGTACAGGATGAATAAAAGTGGGCCAAGAAGAGAACCCTGGGGGACACCGCAAGAAGTTGACGTCATACCTGACTCATAGCCATTTATGTAAACAAATTGTTTTCTGTTTGTGAGATAGTCTTTAAACCACTCTAAAGCCCTCCCACGGATACCGTAATGGCTTAACTTATAATGCAAAATTTGATGGTCAATGGTATCAAAAGCCTTCGAAAAATCGAGAAAAACACCGATGGTGTGGGAAGCATCATCTAAAGCATGAGCTACTTTATCAATGAAGGCTAATAATGCGTGAGTTGTGCTATGCTGTTTTCTGAATCCAAATTGGAAATTAGAAAGAATATTGCAATTAACAAGAAATCTAAGAGTTCGTTTATAAACAAGCCTTTCAAGAATTTTTGAGACTGAGGTTAAGAGAGATATCGGGCGATAATTGCTCACAAATTCTTTTGGACCCTTTTTGTATATGGGAACAACTCGAGCGATTTTCATATTATCTGGGACTTTGCCACTAGATAAAGATTGATTGAAAATATAAGTGAGTGGAGAAATTATTTCATTTATTATATTCTTCAGAAGAAAAGCCGAAATACCATCATTACCTATACTTTTCTTAATATTTAGGTTATCAACAATTTCTTTGATTTCTTCTTAAACAATAGGAATGAAAAACATGGTTTGTACATTCCTGTCTTTTAAAAAAGAATGAAAAGTTGTCTGGGTATTTGGTATTTTGCTAGCAAGATCAGGTCCTAAGTTAACAAAGTAATCATTGAATACATCGGCCATTTCCTGTGGATCATCAACTTGATGACCGTCATTCAAAATATGAGTAGGGGAATTTGTAACAGTGCTAGATTTCAAAGCTGTGTTTATCACTCTCCACGTACTCTTAATGTCGAACTTGCATTTTTCAAACTGATTTGCAAAATACAGTTGCTTGGCTAAGCGCAACGAAGAAGTAAGTACATTGCGGTAACGAATATAACGGGATTTGGTTACATCATTCGGAGATTTTCGATATCTGTAAAACAATTTATTCTTCCTATTGATAGACCTAAGTAGGGACTTTGAAATCCATGGTTGTTTTGGTACTCTCTTATAATTTGATCTGAATCGTCTAAATAAGGGTATATAAACATTACACATATTTATAAGGATGTTCATAAAAACATCAAAGGACGAATTTACATTTCTTTGGTTATAAACAGAGGACCAATCAACTGACCTCAATCCCTCTCTAAGTCTATCAAGATTACATTCGGACATATCACGAGAACCTGAATTAAGGGTTGGCATTTTCCTAATAGAAAACTGTGGTACAAGCGCATATATCGGTAAATGATCGGTGATATCAGAAACTACAATACCAGAAGTAACATCAGTAAAAACATTATTAACGAATATATTATCGATGAGAGTAGAAGTAGCATCAGATATCCGAGTAGGTTTCCTGATAAGAGGAATGAAGGATTTTGACAACATGAAATTAAGAAAATCTTGACTGCATAAAGCGTCATTACAATTTAAAAGATTTATATTAAAATCACCCATAATGAAGCATGTCTTAGTATCAAAATAATCATTAGAGAGAAGATTGTGAAACCGCTCAGTGAATTCATTAAGGTTGGAATGCGGAGGTCTATAAATTTCCCCAAAAATGATAAATGTGTGTATCTCACTAAACACATGCAAAAATTCAGTCAAAGTGATACTTTGTTCAACCACAGTCAACATTATTTTTTATATTAATGAAAACTTATGAAACAGTTCTCTTTCATGTAATGTGAGCACTAATTTTACTTAAGTAATACATGATCAATGCAACAATGCGAAGTCTCTGAAGTTATCTTCTATTATCTGAAATCATACAAGTCATACATTCAAAACACCATGGACTCTGAACCGCTGGAATAAATAGTCAGCAAAGCAATACTCTACAGCTTTCTGGCAAAGATGACGACACCAGTTTCACTGTTAAATAATGCATTAAACAACAACAAGTAATCCATGGTAAAATGTACTCACCTCTGGAAGCAATCTCGGCAATCTTATAAACACCAATAGTAGATTTTAGTCACAAAACTAATTAAATGTATACATACATGCTATATAGTGCAATTATGGAAACAATCTATGATGATATCCACAGTAATGTCTGGTATGTGAAAACGTCTTCATTAAGATATTGCAACAGACGCCTGCACTGTCCACACCCGCAGCGGGGAGCGTCTTTAAATACAAAAAGGATTTGTAAAATGCTAGTCAGAGAGTGGATCAAAATACACTTTGTATCAACTGCTTTACTTACCATTGATAACTGCTTTAAAGACAGAATATTCTGATTCTGATTCGGATTGAAATAAAGTGGTTATAGATACCGAGACGAAATCTTGGGACTTAATTGTTATCTTATACACATCCCTTAACACCATCGCAACCCCCTTGGTTTCGAGTGGAACATTCTCTATCTGTTTATCATCTCTATGACAAAGTACAGTCAAACTGAATAAATTATTAATAGATAATGCTGCTATGCAGCAAGGTGGAACCTGACATGATACTTCTGCTATTTTTAGATTTTCAAAGCGTGATACTTCAAAGTCGAGTATTTGAAATGAAACGTGGGCTACTTCAGTAAAAAAATATCAGACACACACACAAAAAAAAACCCACGTACTTTTCTGGTTGTGATACATTGCATAAGGCAGAAGAGCCAATTGAAAGCATTATTAGAATAGGCCAGAGGGCTCAGGTGTACGAAACTTTTCCAAAACTGAGTGCAGAGACATCATACGCTTTTTGGAAGGGAGCCTTTCTTGCAAAATTGGAAGATAGTATAAATATGATGACTTTAATGTCATGATTGCAAATTTCAAGATTCAAGTTGTTAGTTTTACCAAATTTCTTGTAGTTTATCATTGATGATCATTTCACGTGGAAACATAACGTTAATGAATGCTACAAAGTCTCAAGAGCTATAGGTGCACATTAATAGTATACATGCAATTGTATATCTTCTGAGATTCTTGTTAAGTTATATCATACCTTGAACATGCCTCATATATCTTATCCTAACATTGCTTGGGGAAACTGTGTAAAAGAGCGAATTTTCATCTTACAAAAACGTGCATTTCGTATGATTAGAAATAGATCATTATTTTAGTCACACAGGTCCTTTTAATATTCGAAGAACATAACATATTGACCATTTTTTATATGAATAGATTCTTTCTCGCTGTTTTTCTGTACACATACATCTATATGAACAACATTCTGCCAAAGTTTCTTGATATTTCCTTTGTCCAAAATAAGAACAGATGATACTAAACAGATGAATAACTTGTATGTCCCCAAATTTAAATACTGCATTCCAAGTTCAAATTCAAACTATATTTTCACTTTTTTTAACAGAATGTACAAGAAACAATATGATAGAATTTTTAAATGTATATACAAAAAAAAATATGATGAAATTTCAACATACACATACAAATATACCTGGTCTATGTTATCATGATTATGGAATGATTTGCAAAATATGATGAAGTCGTCTAATAGACTTTCAGTATTTAAAGGAAGTTATACATTCTTTCTTGTTCATAAAGATATGCTAAAAATTTCATTGTTATCCAAGGTATAAGCACCACGCTTTGATGAATCTCGATTTCATGTATGTATTTTGTTCTTTGTGTAGTATAGTTTTCGAGTGTCTTGTATTGTATTAATGTAACAATCTTAGCTGTAATTCTTGAAATCAGCCATAGAAAGACCAATGGTATGTGTTGATCCCCAACAAACTGATATACTGTATCTGTTCTCATGTTGTGTCTTGTCTCTAGTAAGATTGTTACACAAGTTGTGCGTATTTGGGCAAAGTAATAAGTTAATGACAACTTAATCATTCAGCATTTTCTCCTGAAGAGAAAACACTAATTTCGCTATAATAATACATAAAAAACCACGTAATAGTCCTTATAACAACTGGTATATGAAATGCTCCTACGGTCTCCATGATTTTAATCCAACAGGAAAAATAAAGGGCCCTTCTCAGTTTATGTATTGTCTCAAAAATTATCGTAGTAAAAATGATGCTAGGGCTGGTGTGGACGCGTACATTTTGTCATTGTACCAGTGTATACGCTGACCACTAATACAAAACATTACGTGATACGTCACTTGATACTTCTGCTGAATGAAAATCATTGCACAGACAATATTTCTGTCATGAAGTAAACATGATACAAATTGTAGTTTTGTTTTCTATGCCAAGTATAACAGGCCTTTGCGCGCATCTTTTACAGAGAGCATTTAAGGTGTTGAACAGTTTCACTATAGCATTGTATAATGTCCACACCCACAGCGGGGAGCGTCTTTAAATACAAAAAGGATTTGTAAAATGCCAGTCAGAGAGTGGATGAAAATACACCTTGTATCAACTGCTATAGGCTTACCATTGATAACTGTTTTAAAGACAGAATATTCTGATTCGGATTCGGATTGAAATAAAGTGGTTATAGATACCGAGACGAAATCTTGGGACTTGTAATCTTATACACATCCCTCAACACCACCGAAACCCCCTTGGTTTCGAGTGGAACATTCTCTATCTGTTTATCATCTCTATGGCAAAGTACACTCAAACTGAATAAATTATCAATAGATAATGCTGACATGCAGCAAGGCGGAACCTGACATGATACTGCTATTTTTAGATTTTCAAAGCGTGATACTTCAAAGTCGAACATTTGAAATGAAATGTGGGCTCGTTCAGTAAAAAAAAAAAAGAAGAAAAAAAAAAAGAGAGATAAATTTGCCTATTCCATACAATGTGAAAAAGCAGATGACCGATTATTGTAATGCGTACAAAAGTGTGATTTGACAAACCCATATATATTATATAACAGATGATGACTTTTGTTGTCGGGAACATGTACCAAACGTTCCACCTTCAGGGTTTGAAATGCTATTTCGGAAGACTTCGTCTCGGGACTTGTAACCTCCCTTTAATAGCATTTCAAACCCTTCGGGTGGAACATTCGGTACGTTCCCTCCCCCGCCAGTCATCATTAATATTATGTTCCTATCTGAAGAATATTGTTCTGATAATGACAGCACCTCTAACAGTAAACTAAACGTGAACTTGCCCTAATGGTTCACACAAAGTTAGATCATCTGGATCACTGATCAGCAAGGCATGACAAAATATTTTCTAAGGAACATTTACAGGTCATGGTCGGTTGCGGGATTAGGTAATAGATTAAGTGAAGCGATATTTCCACGAAGGAATTTTATGTATAATGCACTTACACTTGACAATGAAATCACTGATATCCATAGAACAACATCTTTCAAACTTAAGTAAGTCAAACAAAATAACAAACTGGAGACAGAAATCATTAAATTGGACTTAAAATTGTTACGTTATGGAATATTAATGCAGTGAAAGCGGTCGCAACCATGTCTGTTTTGTGGAAATCAATTAACAGGTAATCATTTATCATGTATTATGTCCATCCCTTTGTTACAGGCGTAATTCAGTACCCACCACCTTGCATGAGCTCTTTATGCATCATTTATGTTGCCTTTTTCAATGTATGAATTTTTTCTCAATTTAAGTGAATATATACAGTCATCTCAGGAGCAGTGATAACAGGGAAAAATACAAAATAATACATAAACATAAATAGTGATAAAGAAATTGAAATAAGCAAAGTCCAGTCGAGCATAAATACTAATAGCAATCTTAGTCAAGAATCTGAGAATTTGGAAAAGCCAAGTGAAAGCAAGTAAGGAGACATGGTTCACTAAAACGAAAAGAGGGTAAGAAGTAGTCTACGTATTAATGTATTTAGTGTATTCATTATAATACATAGGCGTAAGACACTATAGTATTCCACGGGAGACAAAGCTTCTTCTTCCTATTTCCTTTATTTTGTGTTCGAGCCTACGGCCATGTCGGCCTTCATCAGGATCTATGCAAACAAAATGACAAATGCGCCACTGCTAGTGATATTGTAATAACATGACTTACATGCATATGAAATAACATCACTACAAAGCATTATATCATGGCATGTGCAAATATACAGAACACCCCCCCCCCCACACACACACACACATACACATAAACATATTATTCGGATATAACAATAACATAATTATATACAAATGGTATACATACATTTTGCGATGATCGAGTAGCCGGTATTATGTGATGTATTAATTGGTGTTTATCTTTTGAAAATAAGTGTTTATGTTGGGCAACGAGGATCTTAACACTGAATTTCTTAAATTGCAGGAAGTGAATCTAAAATAAATTTCTCTATCAAAATATCCAGGGGTTGATTGTGCCGTGGTTTATACATCAATTTGTATTTCTTCTATCTTAGTTCCAGTGTGTCAAGTGACATAATTTCATAAATGAGATTAGTTAGATATCTGGTTTGGATTCTTATAGGACAGTATTATGAGGATTTAAACGGCAGTTTTTTAACCTTTTGTTTCTTAGTATTATTCCAAACGCCATCATCATAATCGAATTCACTTCGTGCAATTCTGTTATAAAAGAGCAAGGCCTGTTTTTGAGAAATGCAAATTATGATTTATTATTACTAATAAATGTTCATTTCTCAGTTAATACATCTCCCAGCGGCATCCACCGAGAATCACCACATTCTTGAAATCGTGTTGTTTATCTTTCTGTTCGTATCTTATGTTGAAATGCCAAATAAATGAATTAAAGAATAAATTAATAGATGAAATAATATATATATATATATATATATATATATATATGTATAAATAAAGAGATTAATTGATTAATTAATTGATTAATAAGAATAATGATACTACTACTACTACTACTACTAACAATAATAATAATAATGATATGTTCAACATGTTTATCCCACCTGGAATAACTGTCAATATATAGACCAAGATCTTATAAATAAGCATGCTTTTATTGTTACATTATGAGTAAAAACATAAATTATTTTACATTTTATTCTTTTTTTAACCAATTAGAATAACTTAACATTTGTTTATATTCTAATGACAGACGATTACACGTATGCCACCGAGCTACATTCATCAAATCATCGCTTACAATGCCCTCAATGTCCCCATATGTCTTATCTGAGTAATTGTTTACATGAACATGGTATTGTTATGCAAGTATCGTCTGCGTATACATGGCCGGCGCAGCCGTGGGGACCGTGGGGGCTCGGGCCCCCACACTTATTTCAACCCGGCAGTACGTAAGTGGCACTAAAATAGAAATAGATAGGGATCTGAAGAAACCCGGAAGTGGACGGGGAGAAGAGATGAGCCTTTTTTTTTTTTTTTTTGCTTGTTAGCTCATGAAACCCGGAAGTGGGCCCGCACACTTTAGAAAACACTGCGCCGGCCCTGGTATAATGACGCACGACACAGTTTAGGAGGTCATTTTATAGAGCTTATACACATAGAAGTCCCCTCTGGCACTCCGTACTTTAATAGGAAACCAAAACCAAAAGAGAAATGTGGATTGAGTGAAAGCAGTAACATTATTAGAACACATCTCAGTGAAAGTTTGATGAAAATCAGACAATCGATGCAAAAGTTATAAATTTTGAAAGTTTTGGTGTTGGAACCGTAGGATGAGGAGACTGCTTAAGTATATGACATTATGCGCGGACAACAATTATAAAGAAAACATAAAGAAAATTCAACATGCTTCCACTTTTCTATCATAATGAAAGAACACTTGACTAACCGGTTTCAGAAAGCAGGGGGAATAATTGCTACTCTTAACATATGTCAGTATCAAGTTGATGGAGTGTGTAATTTTCGTGAAAAAATGAATTTTTGTGGAACTCTCTTCATACTTTCTTTATATTGTTGTCCACACATGACGTCATAACTTCTGATAGTCTCCTCATCCAGCAGTTCCAACACCAAAACTTAGAAAATTCATAATTTTTGCATCGATTGTCCAAATTCCCTCCAACTTCCACAGATGTTTTCTGCCTTCACTCAAAACACATAAGCTGGGGTGAAGACTCGACGCCGTTTGCATACAGTGAGTGAGGATTAGCTCCCAAACCATTTACAAGCATGGTCATCTTACCCATTCAGTCGTAGATAATCCAGAGGTATCGAGTAGTCAACCCTGTCAAAGGCTTTCTACAAATGGATGTACGTGTACTTCGTAAGTGATATAAACAAAGAAGAGGGCGAAAAGGAAACATGTTTTGTTCATATCATAAAAATAGTACTCTAAAGCTATAGTTTAATGATACTAGTACTTTTGAATGCGAACAGATACAGTCAGATAGAAGAAAATGGATAGAGAGACAGGGCTAGACAGAAAGACAGACAGAGAGAGGGGCAGGATATAAAGATACACGTAGATGGCTTGATGTCAAAAGATTGATACAGAGATAGAATTGAATTGATGACGTCTGAAAAACAGCTGATCTTTGCTGAATTTACTCGTGTCATTGCTACCCTTTTCTAATTCCTTTTTAGCCTTTCAGCGGCATATTATAAGGTCTTTCTCCCTCAAGGATTTCGAAGAGCATTCTTCCACATGAAGTAGACACATAACGGTGTTCAGACTGAGACTTACATTGATGTCTCTACCATCACCTTGTACATGTCTACGTATGTACTAGTAGACGTTGCCACCTTTCTATTGAACAAAATTCAAAGTACTGGTTAATTGTAACAGTTAATAAAAAACAAAGTCATGCGAAAATCAAGGTTATCCAGAGCCATTAATTTCTATCTAAAATGGATTCGAGATACATGCCGAGCAGTATGGCGGAAAAATAGTGGCATCTCGCCGCTCATATTCTTTCGTTTCAGCGAACGTAGGCGACTGCAGCTGCACCCACGGCAACCAGAATGGCTGTCACGATCACGGCGATGACGATGCGACTACATTCTTCTAGGCCTGTGTTCGCTGTGTGAGTGGGTGCTGGGTGTGTGGGCGCTGGGTGTGTGGGTGTAGGGTGTGTGCGCCTCTGATTGCTGGCTCTATTTGGACCTTCTGAAAGAAATATAACATAACAAAAGGGGTGATCTATAACAATCAGAGCATTGTACATGCGAAGTGGAGTGCATTTATTGCAGCAAGAATTATACAGCACTGGACAAGCTACTTTAGTATTTATTTCATAATGCTTATCACATGACATTTTTCCTCATAATTACCGTATGTCCCAAAAAATGACAACGGGGCCCTACGAAATGATATCTTTAAAAATATTGCATCAATCTAAATACAAATTCAGGGTATGAGACTATAACTCATTGCCCACATCTTACAGAAAACCCCATTCGATTTGCTTCAGTGGTCAAAGAGAAATGAAGAATTTTGTAGAGGATGTCGGGAATCTCTTTTGTCCAAGTTCTGTCTATTGTTCACACACAAAATCATCGAAGTGCTAAACTTGGAAGAATCAGACTCATGACATGCTTTACTACAATCCCCATTTCTCTGTGACCGCTTAACCAAATCGAATGGGGATTTCTGCAAAATAAAGCTAAGATGTCATATTTTAAGACCCTGAAGTAGCATTGAAAAAAAAATAATCATATTGGATGTTATCAATGCGAAAATCTGATTGTAATTTTTGTGGGACATACCGCAGTATGTCCCTCAAAAATTACAATCAAATTTTCGAATTGATAACATCCAAAATGATCGAACTGTCTAAGTGCTACTTCGGGGCCTTAAAATATAACATCTTAGCTTTATTTTGCAGAAAGCCTCATTCAATTTGGTTAAGCGGTCACAGAGAAATGTAGATTGTTGTAAAGCATGTCATGAGTTTAATTTTTCCAATTTTAGCAATTCAATGCTCTAGTGCGTGAATAATAGACAGAACTTGGACAAAAGAGATTCCCGACATCCTCTACAAAATTCCTCATTTCTCTTTGACCACTGAAGCAAATCGAATGGGGTTTTCTGTAAGATGTGGGCAATGAGTTATAGTTTCATATCTTGAATTTGTATTTAGATTGATTCACTATTCTTAAAGATATCATTGCGGGGGGTCCCGTTGTAATTTTTTGGGGGACATACTGTATAGTTCATTCTATGTTATATTCATTCTCCTTTTACTATAGGTCCACACCTATAGTCATGGAACTCTTTTAATGGAATCCAATAGGAGAGATAGATGACCGCAGACTGAGATCGAGAGGGACAGAGGAAGGAGGATGGAAAAAAAGATGAAATGTTTATCTTCAATACAATGATGGAATAGAACTTGCTTGGAAGAATCACAAGACTGATCAACAGATAAACCAATACCGATGTATATCGTCATGAACAAACGGAATAAGTGAAAATACTGTTTTGTTTTCCCTTGCTTTCTTTTCGCATAATATGCAATATTATAGACTATATTATAGTCTGCTGTGTTTGGACAGAATGATTTTTGGCGTGTTTCCTGCACAGAAATGATAATGACAACACTTTCTTTGTTTTAGAATCCTGAAACTGTGATGTCAATGAAATCATTTAAGTCCACAAATCGATTTTTTTCTTTTTTGTTTTACTCAATCATTACTACATGTAAGTGTTCTACACAGCAGGTCATCTTTTTTTCTCAAAGTTTTGGTTCTGAATGAGTCAAATGAGCACTTACCAGGCGAGTCTGATTGCCGCAGTCTATTCAATCTCCCCTGCAGAGCCCGGTCTTCGAGATCACATGCATTGTGTGGCTGTATAGGCATACCGTCAGTTGGGGGATCGTTAGGTGGATCAGGAAACAATACTAGGGAAGCAATGAAGCAACCAACGCTATTATCTATCATTCCAATGATACAGAGATTATAAATAATTACTTCTTGTTTCTGTTCTAAGAGTTTGCAGTGTATCATTTCATTAAAATATGAATATTTATTTTGAGAATTATAATCACATAGCAGAAAATAATGCCGATAATTCATTTACAGCTATCCTTTCATGCCAATAATTATAGTCATATATTATGTATCGTTATTTTGTATACTTACACAATAATGATTTATTTGCAAACTTCGTAAAAAGGAACATTTCTCTCCTTGATAGGCCTATGATTCCAAATCTCCAACACTGCATACAATATTGTCAATGTTGTGAAGTCGATATAGTTAAGATTTTTATTTTTCAAGCTACAATATATGGATGTTTAATACACAGTATGTTAGTATAACGGTATACTTCTTTTAGCATTTTTCTGTTGGGAACACACGGATCAGCAAACAGTGAATGCCGGTTGAACAGTGTTAGATTAGCTTGATTTTTTTTTTACTGATGACTGTGACTGTTTATAATGATGATGTATAGTTTTTCACTACATTTTTGAGTGAAACGTCTATTTCAAGCCTTGCTTTTTAGTGGACCACTCGATTTCATACTTACTTCATTATCATTCTGCAAATCATTCGTTGGTGTTCCTATTTATTCTGTTCAAATGTACATATCATAATATCATCTTATTATATTCCACGATTCACATTGCGTTATGTATTTTTTTTTCTTATTGATCAAATACAAAGTTTGTAATATGAATGTTTTCATATTATGTATTTTGCTTCACTTTCGTTAGATGCTGGATGGAAATACATTCACGGATAGCCCGGAAAACACACCAGGGAAAAAAAAACCCAGACATTGAAGAAAAACACAAATCACATAAGGGTATGAATATAAAAGACCATACATGTTTGAATCAATGTTGAAGAATATTTTGCTGTTTATACATGAAAAGTAGACCTACTATCAGATAGCACCGCCGCTGCATCTTGGTAACCATTTTTGGTGAGGATATGGTATAGTTTCTCTGCATGTCGCTGATCCCTCCCGTTGGCGATCACCCATTGGTGTATAAGATCACGTGTAGCACCCTTTGTGTTCCAGGCATTGGAGTTTTGAGTCAACGCGCCCTTGACGTCGGAATCATTCAGATCTAAGTCAGCGCCAAGATCCTGAATTTTGTCCACCGCGATCTTTCGTGCTATATTGATCACGACTTTGTCCGTCAATACCGTTCCTTTCGGCATATTTGTCGATTCTCTACTACCGCACTGTGTGGGATAAATAAGAAGTTATATTTCTTTAACAATGACAGTAGAAAGTGGGGGTGGGGAAGAAGAGATGGAGATAGAAACATGACAATTTTTGACGAATAACGGTTGAGTAATTTCATTTCATTTCATTTTTTAAGTCTCCACACAAATCATGCAGAGTTGTGTTTTCAACATCCATCCATGACAATGTAAAGTAACACATAAATCATAAGTTATAAGTTCAGTATATACAAATAATATGTACATAGCACAAAATCAATTGAAATCATGCTCTATAGGGTACGTTCATGCGATGGATACTTATTGTGTGTGGTGGGAACCTACGTAGAAGCAGATTCTTGCGGGAGGGAATTGTAGGAATAATACCAAAATTTGTGTATTCAATTAATTTACACTGGACCATTTGAACACATGCAACAATATTATTCTGCCACGAAAACAAGCGTGATTGGAAACTTAATGAAAATTGAGTGGTAGAGTGCGAAAGCACTAGATTTGCTATAATAAAAAAAAGTCGTAAATTCCAGAATTAAATGTTTCTTTGTCTTATTCCAACAGGAAAAACAGGGGTCTCTCTCAGTTACAAATGAATTGTCACTTAAATGTTATTATATTGTTTATGCCTAGGTTGATTGTTACACACTTTTTGAATCATGTGTAATTTTTTTCCCCGAAAACACTGATGAAGAGAATACACCTAAAGGTGTATTTTTATTGACAAGTTCAGGTGGAATGTATACATGTAAGACTGTACGTCGTAATGATTACGTTGTCCCACATATGTATAATAACGTTATGTACTATGTTTCATGCTACCAATTCTGCTGCAAGAAAAACTCCTCCAGACTGACCCATACGTCACAAAGCAAAATAATGATCGTTCTGTTTTCCATGCTAACTACAGGCATTTGCGTACAGATCTTTTACGGAGCGCATAACGTGGATTTAACTGTGAGTTTCTTAGCTCATTCATTATGTATCGTATGATCTACGTAATAGCATATTTATCTCATGAGAACTTGTGTGTGTGACAACCAGCGTTCATGGTCAAGTCCTCTTAAAAACATCATTCCACTGGGGTTTTTTTTCTTCTGTGTTTTCTAAAATTATCGACCCACTATCTAAAATCATGTAGAATTCGTTCATCCAAAACAATGTTGAATGTGAATCGGTGGAATAGATAGTCGGCAAAGTAATGCCAGCCATTAGCTTCATGCATGGTAATACCAAAGATCTATACACACTTGTAGGATCTTTGGTAATAAATGTACTCTACAGCTTTCTGGCAAAGATGACGACACCAGCTTCATTGTATATAATACATCAGACAACATCAAGTAATCCCATAGTAAAATGTACTCACCTCTTTAAAAATATCGGTGACCTCGGACACACCAATAACTTTTTGTCACTAAACAGGATATATAATATACATACGCTTATTCGTACAATTATCGCAACAATCTACGCTGTGGTCCACAGTATGCCTTTGAAAGCGAAACCACCTCAATGTCTATGCTATTACAGACGCATGTACTGTACTATACTGTTATCCACAGCCATACCAGGGAACGTCCATTAGTCAATGCTAGTCATAGAGTGAATAAAACACATCGGGCCACTGACAACAGTTTCTAACGTCAGAATATTTTGGTTCATGTTCTCCTATGTTTCCTCACTGGGATTGAAATAATGTAAGAACGGTAATAGACACCGACATTAAACCTCAGGACTTGTATAAACATCCCTCCTACCACTTCATTCCCCTTGAATTCGGATGGGACATTCTGTATCTGTTCTCTCCCATGCCATTCATCGTCTCAAACTGAGTGTATCATCGATAGATAGTGCATCTAGGCGGAACGAACTTTAACATAACGGAGGATCCATTGTGTAGAAAAACCCGACATAAATGTATTCCTTTTGCTATTTTTAGATTCAAAGTATAGTAATTCAAGGTCGAATAAGAAACATGGACTTGTTTAATGAGGAAATACAGTAGATCGCTGCCTATGACATACTGCATAAGAACATCG
Organism: Diadema antillarum; assembly: GCF_040938485.1. Classification (NCBI taxonomy): domain Eukaryota; kingdom Metazoa; phylum Echinodermata; class Echinoidea; order Diadematoida; family Diadematidae; genus Diadema; species Diadema antillarum. The sequence continues at coordinate 1,938,702 of NW_027271177.1, forward strand.
TATGAGGCTAATGACACATCATATGAAATAGTGGGTATACGCAAACTTTTCAGTACGTGAGCAGGGACATCGCAAAGATACTTATTTGAGTCTATTACGAAATCTTAACCTGGAGTTGTTCCCTTGACACAGAGTCACCTTTATTAGGAAACGCGTGAGTTATTCAAAGAGAAAAAACACAGAGATGACTTTGTATGGTAATCTAACTATTAATCAATTCTAGCCTCAGGTATATAAAGTTGGTAATTTAACCTTTATGTCTTTAGCCTCGAGTTTTATCTAAATTAATTGATTGATTATCACATCACAAGTCACATATATATAGCTACATAAATAAACCCTGGTAACTCGTTAGAAATTCCGGTGGAGACCGGCAGATGACCTATCGATCACGCGTTGGTCGCTGAGCGATTTCGTAAATGTCGCCCGGTGGCCGGTGGGAGCTCGTACGGTTGCCAATGGGGCATCGCTCGGTGACTGCTTAGTCTCTGCGCGGAAAAGATCCCCATATTTTGCATTTTTTTAAACCTAAAATCGACCGGTTACCGACAGGAAATCGACAGGGCATCGCTCGGGCAAAGCTGGGGTTTTATAGCCTGCTCGACAAAATTTCAGCGGCGATCGAGCAGGCTACAAATCGGTCAGTCGCCGCTCTGAGTTGTAATGGTTCGTAACCAAGGGAGATTCATGCGGCTGTCGGTAATTTTTGCTTGCAATATGGTGAAGACTGCCACCTTGTGGCAATCTGTCGGACAGCTCTTCGCTCACGAGTGCCCACATCGTCTAGTTTATGAATAACTATTGTGAAGGTCCCTAAAACGCAGTCAAGTCAAGCAACCAGCGTGACCAGGGTATTTTGTTTGTTTTGGTGTTTTGCTCTTCTCTCACAACAGTTACTGTCTGTGTTGATAACGGCTAGAGGGCCTTTGAAAAGACTATCGACGGTGGTAATATGGTGAATAAAAAAACATTGTTATCTAAATTGAAATTAATTTCATATAAATATCTGATATGTTCGTTTTTTACAATGATAAACAATAACAAAACCAAAACAACAACAAAAACATGAGCCTTTTAGTGACAAGAAAGAGTGTGAGAGAGAGGTCTGTTTGCGGAAAGTTGCCGCCGATATTGTAAAAAAGGAAACAATCAAACGCGTTTACAGAAGTTATACATTATATGTTCCATATTGGCGAAACATTATGAAAATTTCATAACTTTCCTAATTTTGATCCGATTTTTATCTCAGTTTTACTATTGTGCATAGTTGGCTGATTTTACTCTTCCGTATCAGACCAACTTTTAATAGGACAGGAGTTACGGGGATACCATCATGGTGTGGGAAGGGATGGCCCGGCTGGTGTTCGGATAAATTCGAGAATTCCCGTAATGAATCGTGTGCAAGTTTATAATTGACTGATTGATCTCGACGGAAGAATACACACAGCCGAGGAATCTCGACTGGAGTCGACCGACACCGATGAGGGAGCTCTTCGATGCACAAATTCCATGACCGGTGCTACATGTGGTTTTCAAACCCAGGCTAGGTGGGCAGCGAATAAAGATCGAGTCAGTCTCCCCATGCAACCGGGTTTACCACGGGCACAGTACTCTATACACTATTTGGATTGACATCGTTACTCGTCAGTGTGCGAGCATGACTCATTTTCCATAACAAGGGTTATGATCTAGATCTTAGCAGAGAACGAGAACAGAAAATGCCAGTTTGGGCTTTTCAAGACATACAAGCGAATTCCGTAAAACACATCACGTAATTACCGCGCAATTAATATCATATATGGGAATGACTTTTCCCTTTTTCTCTTATGAAATATATGAGTGATTACTCTCCCTGCCTCTAATGAAATTCTGATTGCATCGGTATGTGGCACTACAGATACAAAAATAAAACAAAATGTAGTGCTATTATGGACATTGTCATGTACTATAAGAAAACAAAATGGCCCACATCAGGTTTCCAGCGGTTCTCTGTTTATGATGATTTTTTAAGGTAATGAATTACCTCTTATGAAAATATGAAAGAGCATATATAACTCTGAAAGGAATTCACAGCTTACTTGATGAAAACTGATTATGATATATCCCAAACAAAGCGATCCTAATGAAAGATGGGACTCACCCCTGTATTAGGATTGCTTTGTTTTACTTTGTTTTTGGATATCTCAGCCATTTTAAAACTGATTTTTATCAAATAAAGTTTGACGAATTGATCCTCTTAGAATTTCATAACGTGATTTCTAAATATCTCGCAAAAAAGTTAAAAGCTGAATTCTCACCTCAACCAATACCGTATCATCCATCCCTTTAAGTGAAAGTAAGAATAACGATGCCGTATATTGGCAAGGTGTGAAAGCTAAAGTTTGTATACCCCGTGACTTGTTGAGTGCAACTTTCCTAGGTCAATGGAGACAGTTGTCACAACTTACGCCTATTCCAATATCAATTATTTTTTTTTTTTGCTGTGGGATAACCACAATGATATTCAGTGTGACTTTTTTTTAAGATAAATTCTCATCTGAAACAAAGAAAAGACTCATCAGTGTAGCGCAACTGTAGGCACCCTACTTATACACATTATATAGTCTGTAACAATTATGTACACCATTGGCAAACACACTGAAAAAAAAACACAGCACACCTTCTATGTGCAATCTCTGTGTTTTGTTGTGTTTTGAGCATATGAAACGATCATCATATTTTTTGCTTTCTTTTACAATTGCAGTCATTTCCAAACTATCTAGCTGTATTTCTGATTATCGCACTTATCATATTCAATATTCGATGATATATTATGCATTAGTTCTCATGAGTGATGCATCCGAAAAGGCATTCAAAAAGTCCTGAACTGTAGGCTATAGCCTGGTCCGTGGCGATTTTATCAACAGCAGCAACAACAACAACCCCGAAACTTTTAGCCCCCCCCCCCCCCTCTACGATTGCGAAGAGGGTCAACCACTTTTCACTCTCGTTCCCCACTAAGGGGGCGTCTCCGACGGCCGAGGGGGCTTTGGAGTGGTAGAGGGTGTCGTATTCATTTCGGTATACACAGGGTCCAATGTGGGCGTAAACTCTCTTCAGCTTGGTCAATATCGCCGTAATGTTAGGCCGCTAAGAGTCTGCATTAGATAGTTGTTGTATATTGGAGTGAAAGGACGATATTTTCATCATTATTGTGCTCAAGATTGCACGTGGATGTAAGTCCGAGATGGCTTCGTTACGATGCAGTTATCTCAACTCGATCTGCCTCGGATTGTTTGTATTACTGGCTCTGGCAAGAAGAGGTAAGTCCCGATCCGCAACACTGCTTTCAATGGTCCCAAACTCGTGTGTTACGATTTCACCACTGCCTGTAGGCCTAGAGGCTAGCTGACTTCAAGCTTCCTTTGGTCTTCATTATACTCGCCCGCATACACGTTTCCCAACACCCTAAATCATGCTGCCTACATCAGAAAACGTTGTGACATTGCAAATTGATTTGCGTTAGTTGCGCAGGATCACGAACTGTGAAGTGATCGATACTGGGAAAAAGTAGCATATACTGTTGATGAAATGAGGGAAGAAATCAGATGATCTGTATAGTGAAACGACCAGTGTGGTTGTTGGATATTCGGGGTGGGGATGGGGTGGTGAGATGAGGGGAGGGGGAGCTGGAGGCTATTGAAATCATGCACATTTTGCTGTACATGTACACATTGTATATGCATCATATCACGTCACGATCTCCAACATCTTCACTGTGGGATTCAGGCTCATGAGGGTAAAGGGACGAGACGTAGTGGACAATAAATGCGTAAAACTCTATAATGTAGCCTTCTCCAGTCATTTAACTCCCTCTCTCTCTAATCAGCTGATATAGCAAGTTTGTCCTGTACGAAAACAAAATTATACGTGATGCTGAAAAATTGATATGATGATGATCATGGGCACACGGTTTACCCTACGTGTTCTCTCAGCGGCGTGAACTGTCACTCCATTTTTATGATAATTATCAGCACCTCAAATCCTTAATTAAGATTGATATGAAATTATATCGACTGATACATCTCGACTGATAATCTAAGCTCTCTAAAATACTACTGTCCACCTTGCCATTCCTCCCCCTACCCCCCCCCCCAAAAAAAGGACCAGGTAGAATATAAATCTCCAACCGTTTTCGAGGCATTCACGAATAAAGAATCATACCACCTAGGGATGTCCTGATTCCGTCAGATTATGATTTTTAAAAAGGAAAAAGAATTGTGTTTGTGTTGGTGCAGACAAATTACCGCAGGACTGTGCAAATCTTTCCACATTCGCGTCATTCACCGCACTCTGCATAATCCACATCGATTTGTACGTGACTTCGCGTTCCATCTCCCATACCACCATGGAGCTACTGACATGGTTTCACCAGGGAGGTCTGGGTTACACGTGCATGTTGGTATAGCCATCGCAGATCCCTAGAACTGGATTGCATGCAATGAGCCTATACTAGCTCCGTCCTGAACATCTCCACTTTCTCGAGATCTCTTCCTCCCCTGCCGCTTTCTGTGGCCAAGAGGGGAAAAAATTGTACTAGAACCTACTAGTAACTCACTGACTTCTCTTTCTCGAAAACAAGAGCTATACTGCAAGTGAAAGGGTATGTACAGTTCTGGTCGAGGTGAGGATTTAGCTTTTAACATTTTGCGAGATATTCAGAAACCACTCTATGAGATGTCAAAGAGCATGCAATTCTAAGGGGTGTCAAAAGTTTATTTGATGAAAATCGGTTTTGAAGTAGCCGAGATATCAAAAAAAAAAAAGGTGAAACAAAGAGATCCTAATACTACAACGAGATATGAAACTCGTCACACTGAAGACGAGTTAGGTGATACGCTTGGGGTCATCAGATGTCGGTCATCCGTGATCGACAAAGAAAAGAATGTAATACAGAACCTTGAAGTTCTAATGAGATACTTAGTTGAACTTTTTTGGGCCTACATTATTCAGATCACATTTGTTTTTCTGTCACACAAACTAAGTGGAAATTCTGTGCGTGTGCGACTAAGTCGATTTACGGACTTTTTGAGTACTTACAGTGCATAAACTTAGACCCCGTTTACGGTGCGGGGCTGGGCCGAGCCGCGGCCGAGCTGCAATCAAGGACAACCTCAATTGCGAGGCCGAGCCCCGCAATTTAGTCCGTTTACACTGCCGGGCTCGGCCGCGCTTTTGATTCGAACCTTTCAATATTTTGTCGTAGTGGCGCTCTACCCTTTTAAACAAACGCAATTTGGTATTGTCTGGTTTTCAGATCCTTTGCCAACTGAATTCCGTGGCGACGAAGTCGCCGTTCGGGCAAAGGCCTTTGTCGAAGGAGAAAATCCTTTGCAGGACAAAACCACCTTAAACTATACTAGTTTTCGACGTTGAAGTAGTTAATATCCTGAATAGCGAAATAGTACAGGCGAGGGTTTGGAAGCCAGACTAAAATTGGCCGCGCATTTAGCCCAGTTTGCGCTTACACTGAGAAAAAGGCCGGGCGCGACCGCGGCTCGGCCGCGGCCGAGACCACCTCCAGAGCGTGGCCTAATGCGAGGCCAATTTTGGCCCCGCATTTGGCCTTTTGCGCGTTTACACCGAACGCGGCCGAGCCTCGCACTGTAAACGGGGTCCAAGTGATCCTCGGCACGTACAAATAAAACATGACAATTAAGTGTTTATAACCATCCTGGCTTTAACAGTGGCCTTTTAAAACATGACCTTTGACCATTATTTACATAACCAATATGACTCCCTCTAATCTTGCTATCACAATGATCAGTTCAGAGAGCTCTTACAACTATATACAAGCCTGTGAGATTTACCAGCAGTAAAACCAATGAAGCCTCCGATACAAAACAGGGGATATAGAGCAAGTGAGTCTGTTTACATGAGAATGTGATTTATCCTGGACGAAAGTGATACCTCAATTAAAGAGAAAAGGGCAAAACATCACCTTTAACCATGTAACTATAGGTCTCCTCCAACTAAGAGTACACTTTGAACGTAAGCTTATACGTGAATGATAATTTATGACGATCTCACGTGATCGACACACATTCAAAGGGGACAGTTAGAAGTGGAAGGAGTGCTTAATCGTGTCATTAATTCCTAATCAATGACACCACTACTTTAGGCATATCATAATTTCTCATCTAAAATCAATGGCCTATAGGACTCATGCACCATTACTTGTATCGTGCATAAACTTTGTTTTTTAAGCTTTGAGTGAAACGTGTCATAACATAATTCTGTAATTCCATCAGCAGTGATCGATATAATAAAGAAGAAAGATATATCACCGTATTGAACGCTTAGAACCTAACGGGGGGGGGGGGGTATTATAGCATGATACTCGGTTCTTTACTGCCCAGATGCCAACAACACCCATCACCCACGGCTACGCATAGAGAAACAGCCATGGCGAAAATAAAACTTTGCTTTCTCGTAGGCAGAATGACACAGAACCCCGTCAAACACACTTTTATTGGCAGGGATGGGCATGAAAAAGTGTATTACTAATACTAAACAGCGTATGCATTCCATTCATGTGGCGCGAGATACCTCTATAGCAACATAAAGCCTGTCTTCAACTCCGTTGGTCGAACAATGGCAACCTGAAATTTCAAAGAGATGAGCGAGACGCTATATACACCTGGCCCAGAGTTAATTTATTCAGTTCTCATTCCTACTTTAAGTTGGGTTATGCTATTGTAATCATTCCCATCTGCAGTATAACAAAACCAAAGTGAGGGAAAAGGGGAGAGAAAAACGAGAGGTGGCAAAAGGAAAACTGCATGCACAACTGCAATCCATGTCATTGCGTGTGACAGGTGAAGCAAATGTATTAGTTGTTATAGCAGTGGTTTATGAGCATAAACTGGCAAATAGACAGACAATGTCAAATATAAAAACCATCAATTTAATGTCAGAGAAGATGGTAAACAAGATGCATTGAAACTGTAACTAAATCGCTGCTCTTCTACTCGATCACGGAACGTCTAACTCTATATTCAACAAAAAACAAATGTTAGGGGAAAGAAACAAATTTAGATATAACATTCTTAAATTAAAAACAAGAAAAAAAAATGTCCACGTCAGGATTAAAAAAAAAAACGCCGCACGAACATGCATTATATTCTAGATGGGAATACGGTCTTGATGCAAAGGTCCAATGATTGTCTCATTACTTTAAAAGCAATCTATGGTTCCCTTACCATCACCAGTACCACACCACAATGACGTCTCTAAAATCAATGGTAGCACATTTATCATTGCATCATGCATTAACTCCCTTTGCCTAAACTACCAGTGGAACGTGTCATATTATATTGCGTATTTCGATCAGTAGTGATTGACTTTAAAGAAGAAAGATGATGCAAAAAATTGAACGCTTACCACATTGCTTATAGGGCTATTCCAGTTTGGTACTGATCTGTTCTATTCTCCCAGATGCCAGCAACATAATATCACCTATGGCTAACTAGTGAAACAGCCATGACGAAAATAAACGACAGAGAACCCCGTCATAATCACTACACTTGGAAAGGTGTTGCCCGAAATTCCTCATTATGAAGCAATATCAAGTCACTTCCTTCCCTGCCTGTCTTTAACTCCGTTATTTGGTCAAACAATAACCTGGAATTCCAAAGAGATAAGCGAGACGCCATGCACCTGGACTAGAGTTAATTAATTCAGTTCCCATTCATGTTAGTTATGTAAACGAACACGTTCCTAAATATCCTGCTACAGTATAACAAGAACAAATGAAGAGAAAAGGAAAGAGAAAACGAATCGTGGCAAGCGGGACACTGTAACAAGGGGAAATTTACAACATTAAGTGTGACAAAATTATTGAAGCAAACCCAATCTCCAAACTCCAATACAAAGCAAGGGAAATAGAGCAGCCGTGTTCACGGGTTACGTACACTTGATAAAATAATACGATAAATGACATCGGAGTAAAGCTGAACTGCCGAAAAAAAAAGAGAGAAAAAAAAAAGAAAGAACGGATAAAAGTCCTGCGGGGGTCGAACC